>NW_015505458.1:58453-69036 GCF_001515645.1 Sinocyclocheilus grahami
TGTGTGTGTATATATATATATATATATATATATATATATATATATATATATATATATATATATATATTTGTTATTATTATTATAATTCACTTCTTCTGAATGAAGTATCACCAGACTCTTGCAACTTATTGAATCTTGGTTATGGAACAGGGACCATAATCGTTCATTACGGTAAACTCTGAATCAGTCATGCATGAGAAATGTATTTAACACAGCCAAATGTCTCTGGGTGGTTATAATGGCTCTGTGTGTTTGACAAAATATTCATCAAATATACAGTGGGTACGGAAAGTATTCAGACCCCCTTAAATTTTTCACTCTTTGTTATATTGCAGCCATTTGCTAAAATCATTTAAGTTAATTTTTTTCCTCATTAATGTACACACAGCACCCCATATTGACAGAAAAACACAGAATTGTTGACATTTTTGCATATTTATTAAAAAAGAAAACATTTTCCCCCCAGTTTATACAAGCTCCCTGCCAATGTCCAACAGGTCACCATAACCTCTAAAATGTATTTTTTCTTTGCAGCCGCTGCAGGACACTGACTCCTCTTTGTAGAACATTGGCAAGTGTCAAAGATAGATGCTTTGATTTAACAAGGAATTAAAAGTCTTGAGAAATTGCCATTTTGCTATAAATGATTATTTTCTGCATAAGGTCCTATACCTTTTATGGCTTAATATCTATGAGAAGGAAGATGAGAAGAGGAAATAAATACAGTGAAGTCCTGTCCGGTACCATTTTTCCTCCAGTAACGCCTGATAGTTATGAATTCTACCAATAAGGTCCGCATAAATCGTGTCAAAGAGCTCACCTTTGAATGTTAGTGTGAAGAAGCAGTTTACTTGCAGATAAAGGCATTAGATTTCACAAACAGAAAATCAGAAAGCAATGACCATCATGCCAATCTTTGTTGTGTGATTTTACAGACATTTTGGCAAAAATGAAAAGATGTCTATTTATAAAATGCAAAGCTGTAGAGAGGTGAAACTCATGTTTATGTAATTGTCCCTTGATGAGCAAATCTTCACCATCATCCAGAAGAGAGAACAATGTGCTCAAGTTGTCCCTACAGCTGATATGGTCCCTAATTCAATTTTCACTCCTTCATGATCTAAGGTTGGGATCCATGTGGTGCATTATACAAACTCATCATATGAGTCTGAGTGTCAACCAATCCATCTTCACCAAACTATGTCAAATTGAGACGTGCATTGAGACAGCAATAAATGAACATAGCCTATTTTGTTTGAGCTCAACAGCACAACACCCTCTCTGACATTGACTCGTAAAGGAGAACCAAACATATTTCCATGATGTTCAAGTTTAGTTAACCACGCTGAGGTCCATTATTGAAATATTGTCCTGCCACAATCTACAATTCATCGCATTCATTATTGGTTGGCACTAATAGGTTGAATTACCCAGCTCTTGTAATTACATTAGAGCAATGTGTTTGTTTCCCAGATGCAGCGAAATGGCCAGCGCGGACATACACACCATTGAACTAACCCGCTTTGGGCTTTTAATTATGAGCCTTTACTGAGCTGCTCAGCGTGAGGTGAGATGATGAGGCATGTGTGCTATTAAAAGGTGTTAAGTCAACAATAATTTGATTAATTTATTTGCTGAAGGCGAAACTTAATGTCATTAATAACCTCTTGAAAGACCTCTGACTTGGAAGGATAATGTTACAAACTCTAGAGCCTGCTCTACTTCTGCTGTGTTCATTTTTTTTCAAAATGTCATTAGCCTAGCTGTGTTTCTACCACGATAGATAGATAGATAGATAGATAGATAGATAGATAGATAGATAGATAGATAGATAGATAGATAGATAGATAGATAGATAGATAGACTCACTGCTTAACCACCATGATGCATCATAGTAGAAACTAAGGGTACGTTACATAACAGCGATGTACTAAAAAAGAAAATCCATTTTGTACAGATGACAACGTTGTCAAAACGATTCCTGTTCACATGGACCTGTGAAAACGACTTTAAGCATTATGCATGTCAGACCAGTAGTTGGGGATGTCATTTTGTAAAGAAATGCTGCGCAAACACGTAATAGCTACACATGCGCATTACGTCACCGTTTTCACAAATTCACATTTTTGTAGTTTACACAGAGATGCAATGGTAGGCCTGATGTTTTCAAAAACTTGCACTTTGAACATTTTTGAGGCCCCCAAAACACAGTTATAGTGTAAAAGAACGGCCAAAATGCATAAAAAGGTTTCAGATTTTAGCTGTAAACGGCATAGGGGGAGACTCTCTACTGACTCTCTGGTTGTAACACAGGTCAGTTGTAACACTTCCAATTTCTCAAATAAGGAACAAGTTACAAGTCACCTAATTCACTTCACGAAGGGAAAAAAACGAATTTTGAGGTAAAAAAAATAGTATATTATTATATTTAATTTATTTTTGTGGTGGCAGTCCTTGCTTTGTAGTTAAACTCATCAAAGTTAAATTATGTTTAGTGTGTGTCTGTGTAGATATTTTTCAAGCAAGTTGTTAGTGCTAATGTTTTGGCTGCTAGTTGTAAGGTGAGCTAGTTCATGGCTACAAGGCTCTAGGTTAGTTGTAACATCAATGAAACATGTTATAACTTCAAGCTATTCTTTTTGTTTTATTTAAATGTTTTCTTTACATTTCTGCGTGGCTAGGTCTTGGAAGAGAAAAACAAACTGAGGGGTGTCTCTAAATGTTCAAGTTCAATTATATTCTGGCCAATTACTATGTCTGACATTAACAAACATGCTTAAACACACACACATTGCATAATGTTACATCTCACCCCGGTGGATATCATAATGTTACATCTCACCCCAGAGTATGTTACAACTAACCCGGACTATGGAGTGAATTGTAACATTTCACTCCTAGTGTTTGAAATAAACCATGCATTTTCTGTTTGTGCTGTAAAGACAACAGCTACGCCATTTAATAGCAGACACTTGTAACTAGTTTGAATCACATTTTGAATGCACTGGCTTAAAAGAACACCAAGATACAGACAGAAATGTCAAAACTGTTACAACCATCACCGGTCTTCCCCTAGTCACCAACCGAAAATGTAGGAACTTTGTCGTGCATTCATCGTTCAAACTACTTGTTTAACTGTCGTTAATTGAGCAGGTGGTGTAGTGATAACTTATGCTAAATAATCGATTGGAGAGCAAATTATTGTCAGATTATTGCTGTAAATGACAATGGCATACGAGGACTGCTTCGCTATTTTTGTTCACCTTATTTTTTGTGTTTTGCGAGTTCCCAGTGGGCTACCTACCAAAGACTTTAGATATACAGTACTAAGAAGATGCGTTGAAATTAGGCCTACTTATTAATGGGAGAAAGTGCAACACAATATGGCAGAATAAGTCCGAATTCAAGATTTCCCCATTCAAGTAGATAATAGAAATAGCTGGCTGGAAGCTTTGCAAAATTGGTCCGCTGAGCAAATAGACTCGCCATGAAAGGTAATACTAGAGTACATACGCGCATGCGCACTCTCAAAAATGGTGCTTTATTTCTCCTGAAAACTAAAGGATGTATGGAATGAAAGGTATAGATTATTCTAGATGTTAGATTGCTTATTTTGCTCAAATGCATGATCTAGTTAAGTCCACATGCCATACTAACAAGAAACTAACCAAAGGTGGAGAGCTGTGGTTCCAACCACTCAACTTTATGATGATGTTTGCCAAAGGCGCAATTCTGATCTGACAAGTTGGGGGGACCAAAACTGAGTTTTGGGTAGTAGTCAGTTTTAGAACCATTTTAATACACAATGGATTATCAAAAAAATAATAATAATACAAAAATTATTTAAAAAAATAAAATATCAGAGAGAGAGAGATATTCAGAAAATTATTATTATTAACATAATTAAAGGAAAAAAGAAAAAAGTTATCGTTTTCATTGTTTATGACACATGCAACCTTGCATTTTAATAAATTATGTTATATAAAGACAAGTAAACAGTAATAAATGAACAAACGACCATGATCATAGTTATCAGTATTATCACGGTATTGTTAAAATGTGTTGGAAATGTTAAAAAAGTACTCATACACACAATGAAATCATGAGTTTTATGTCCAGAACCAACAAACAACAAATAAACATTAGCAGCACTATGCACTTTTTGTTTGCATAAACACTAAAATATTAAACAGGTGGTTCATTGTGATTTCACTTTTTTAACGTTAGTTAGTGTGTAAAGTTGTTGTTTGAGCATAAACAATATCTGCAAAGTTACGAAGCTGAAAGTTCAATGCAAACAGAGATGTCGTATTTTAAAATTCTGGCAGTTTAATGCCTACAAAAACGGCTGGTAGGGACTACAACGAGTTACTTCCCGGGTTTGTGACATCACAAACCCTGATAAACCCCGCCCTCGGGAAAAGACAGCAAAGGGGGCGAGGCCATGCTGCACTGCTTTAGAGAAGAGGAAGAGAAAACTAGAGGTGCACGTAAAAATATATTCATATATGAATCGCGATTCTGTCTTCTAACGATTCTAATGGATTCTCAAGTTTCAAAATCAATGTTCTAAAGCAGAGGTTCTTAATACTGTTCCTTATGGAATGATATTCCGGACAATTTTTTCAATTGCGTTTTCAATATGTGGACGCATAAATTGTGACATAATCCAAATGCAATTGCAAATCCTGCATTAGCGTTTGCATTTTCGCTTTCGCGAACGCACAGTGACGGCCAAATTTCAAATGAAAAAGCAAAGTCCATTTGCAACTGTATTTCCCATGTCTAAGGAGTTACGAGCCTGTCATATTTAAATAGCAATATTAATTACCACGTCTGCTTTTTCACTCGGTCGTCTGTGAGTGACGTCACCTCATAACACAAACACGCCCCCTAGTATAGCCCCGCCCCCTCACATTGATTGGCAGCTTTCCGTGCAGACATCGGAAATTCAAATGCAAAAGGAATTGCGATTCCATTTGAGTTTTGGCAGGTTACATGCGCGACGCAGCGAGAGTGAAAAAGCAAACTGGTAATTAATATTGCTATTTAAATATGACAGGCTCGTAACTCCTAAGACATGGGAAATACAGTTGCAAATGGACTTTGCTTTTTCATTTGAAATTTGGCAGTCACTGTGCGTTCGCGAAAGCGAAAATGCAAACGCTAATGCAGGATTTGCAATTGCATTTGGATTATGTCACAATTTATGCGTCCACATATTGAAAACGCAATTGAAAATACAATTTGCTATTCTATTTGAAAATTGTCCGGAATATCGTTCCATAGTTCCTCGCGTCCCCACACAGCTCTGCATCTCTCTCTCTCTCTCTCTCTCTCTCATTCAGCTCAGCTCCAACAATGAACTGTTCAATTATACACTTATTTTCACATAGCTATGAGAAGCTTTAAACACGCGCGTGCAGTTGCTGTACTGTATTAAAGCTTTAATATTATAAATGAAGGCTGGATTTTTAAAAAATCTTGGTTCGGTGACTTACAATGTTATCTACTAATATGTTCTATGTGTTCAAATGGCCTAAAGATTTGACCCCCCAAAAAAAAGTTTTATGAAATGATAAACCTCACATTTCAGTCTAACTCATTTTTAAGAAAATGATCAAAATCATAAATTATAGGCGTTTCATCTGCTCCATAAACAATTCTACATAGGCTTGTTATCCAAAGTGTTGAGAATTTTAGAATACACATTAAAGCTTTTTTAAGATTTACAACAAAAATGTTATCCGATTTTCGCATTGGCTACGTTTACATGCAACCAAATAATCCGTTTGTAATCGGATTGACGGCTCAATCAAGACATGTAAACACCTTAATCTATCTGATTGAGCTCGATCGGAATGAAATTTCCATCGGACTGAAGGGGGTGGTTTATTCCTTTTCTAATACGATTGAGACTGCATGTAAACACTCGATCGGATTGAACCCCGAAACTGAAAGGACTGCGCATGTGCAAAGACGCAGAAATAGCGTAATTACGTATGACGCGCGGAACGAGAGGTTCTTCCTTTTGAATAAAGTGTTGTATAAATGCGTGTCCTGTCATTATAAAACTCTCCTTTCACTCGGCAACTCGTTCATGTAAACACTACATTCAGATTCATCAATCGGATTGAATTCAGTCCGATTGAACCAAAAATTGTGCATGTAAACATAGCCAATGGTCTGAACCAAAAACACAGTCTGAGAATGTAACTCTACTGTCTGACAGCAGAAACAAAGCAGCGCTGCGCTTATAAACACTTCTGTCAAGGTTTTACACGGAGAGAAGATGAAAAGCAAATCATGCCATCAAAGCTTTTCTGAAGACAGTTGGTTCCTCCTTATGCGTTCAGAAAATGAATTCAATCATACATTCTTTCATTTAATTTCTTTCAGCACTCTGCCTTCCTTCATGTTTTCACACAAACCGAAAACCAACGCTGAATGTTGCGCCAGCGTGACACTGTTAATTTTTGCTTAATGCTGAGCAGTAGCTTATTTATTGCGAGTTTTTCCACATAGTTATAGATTAATCCTTATTAAAGATGTAGTTATTCAGTGAAGAGCAGAGTGAATGTTCTTTCGAATATGGATTTGCGAAAAACACCAACAGCAGATGGCTAACTATGCTTTTGGGAAACAAAACCCAGGTAATTTGATTAATTGATTTATTAATAAATTGATCTGCATCAAAATGTTATGCTGGGTCCTTTTCAAACTTTTTTTCAGGGCTAAAATCATTATCTTTACTCTGTGGATCAAACCATTCTGACTGTGTTACTGAGAAGAAGAAAAAAACAGTCTTCCATGATGCTCTGCGTGACTGTAATGCCCTACCTTTGTGCTCCTCACAGCACTGTGAGAAGAGGCACAGTTAAACAAGTAGTGCCATGTCTGCCTGGCACTGGCATGGGCACATTGATCAAGCCTGCCAGCCCTGAAAAATGGTCAAGCATAGTCTGTTGTGGAGCAGCCGTAGGGGAGCCAGCCATCTCAGTATGAGTGTGTATATGTCCTCTATATTCATTGTTAAATACAGTATTAAATGTCAAAATCAGTATAGCCTCCTCATTTTGTGTGGTTAGGAAATGTTCCAAATGAGTGTTGCAGAACTGAAAAAAGAAAAAAATTATCTTTATGCACTACACAAAGATCTGTGGAGGATAATATATTCAGTGCCAGGAACAGAATAACATGCATTTTAATGAGATTACAAATGTAGTCGTCATCTCCTTTCAGGGACAGAATGAAATCCAATCTCATTTTCAAACTCAAAAAGGAGCAATAAAAAATGCGTTCCAGGACTTCAGTCCCATTCATGCAGTCTCACACCTCCAGGGAGAATACTCATTTTACCACTGCTCCAAATAAGCTTGTTTATTTCTCAATGTATCAAAGAGAGTTGTTTTTGATACATAGTCTGATTTATATTGATTTTCAGAAAAGCTGTACTTAATAAACAAGCGAAAACAGAACACTCTTGTTTTATTTGTCGTATCAAAGTAGCTTTAATGCATTTATTGAAAAATATAGGCCTACCAGTGCTAGTTTTTCCTCTTTTTTTTATATAAAAACGTATATTTTTTCTTCCTTTTGTACATTTAAAATATTTTTAAATAATGTATAACAGTTATTCCTATCTCTAAACCACGTGATATGCAGGTTTAATGTTGGTTTGGATTCCATTTCGTGTGCATAAATATGCGCAAATGCATTCAAAATGCAATTAATGCAAAAAAAAGACATTGTTTTGATTAGCATATTCTCGGTTTCTGAATTAGATGTTTTTGTAGAGTCAGAATGTATATGTGGTGTTATTAATCTAATCGAATTAAAATGAAAAAGCTTTAAACACGCGCGTGCAGTTGCTGTACTGTATTAAAGCTTTAATATTATAAATGAAGGCTGGATTTTTAAAAAATCTTGGTTCGGTGACTTACAATGTTATCTACTAATATGTTCTATGTGTTCAAATGGCCTAAAGATTTGACCCCCCAAAAAAAAGTTTTATGAAATGATAAACCTCACATTTCAGTCTAACTCATTTTTAAGAAAATGATCAAAATCATAAATTATAGGCGTTTCATCTGCTCCATAAACAATTCTACATAGGCTTGTTATCCAAAGTGTTGAGAATTTTAGAATACACATTAAAGCTTTTTTAAGATTTACAACAAAAATGTTATCCGATTTTCGCATTGGCTACGTTTACATGCAACCAAATAATCCGTTTGTAATCGGATTGACGGCTCAATCAAGACATGTAAACACCTTAATCTATCTGATTGAGCTCGATCGGAATGAAATTTCCATCGGACTGAAGGGGGTGGTTTATTCCTTTTCTAATACGATTGAGACTGCATGTAAACACTCGATCGGATTGAACCCCGAAACTGAAAGGACTGCGCATGTGCAAAGACGCAGAAATAGCGTAATTACGTATGACGCGCGGAACGAGAGGTTCTTCCTTTTGAATAAAGTGTTGTATAAATGCGTGTCCTGTCATTATAAAACTCTCCTTTCACTCGGCAACTCGTTCATGTAAACACTACATTCAGATTCATCAATCGGATTGAATTCAGTCCGATTGAACCAAAAATTGTGCATGTAAACATAGCCAATGGTCTGAACCAAAAACACAGTCTGAGAATGTAACTCTACTGTCTGACAGCAGAAACAAAGCAGCGCTGCGCTTATAAACACTTCTGTCAAGGTTTTACACGGAGAGAAGATGAAAAGCAAATCATGCCATCAAAGCTTTTCTGAAGACAGTTGGTTCCTCCTTATGCGTTCAGAAAATGAATTCAATCATACATTCTTTCATTTAATTTCTTTCAGCACTCTGCCTTCCTTCATGTTTTCACACAAACCGAAACCAACGCTGAATGTTGCGCCAGCGTGACACTGTTAATTTTTGCTTAATGCTGAGCAGTAGCTTATTTATCGCGAGTTTTTCCACATAGTTATAGATTAATCCTTATTAAAGATGTAGTTATTCAGTGAAGAGCAGAGTGAATGTTCTTTCGAATATGGATTACCAACGCTGAATGTTGCGCCAGCGTGACACTGTTAATTTTTGCTTAATGCTGAGCAGTAGCTTATTTATTGCGAGTTTTTCCACATAGTTATAGATTAATCCTTATTAAAGATGTAGTTATTCAGTGAAGAGCAGAGTGAATGTTCTTTCGAATATGGATTTGCGAAAAACACCAACAGCAGATGGCTAACTATGCTTTTGGGAAACAAAACCCAGGTAATTTGATTAATTGATTTATTAATAAATTGATCTGCATCAAAATGTTATGCTGGGTCCTTTTCAAACTTTTTTTCAGGGCTAAAATCATTATCTTTACTCTGTGGATCAAACCATTCTGACTGTGTTACTGAGAAGAAGAAAAAAACAGTCTTCCATGATGCTCTGCGTGACTGTAATGCCCTACCTTTGTGCTCCTCACAGCACTGTGAGAAGAGGCACAGTTAAACAAGTAGTGCCATGTCTGCCTGGCACTGGCATGGGCACATTGATCAAGCCTGCCAGCCCTGAAAAATGGTCAAGCATAGTCTGTTGTGGAGCAGCCGTAGGGGAGCCAGCCATCTCAGTATGAGTGTGTATATGTCCTCTATATTCATTGTTAAATACAGTATTAAATGTCAAAATCAGTATAGCCTCCTCATTTTGTGTGGTTAGGAAATGTTCCAAATGAGTGTTGCAGAACTGAAAAAAGAAAAAAATTATCTTTATGCACTACACAAAGATCTGTGGAGGATAATATATTCAGTGCCAGGAACAGAATAACATGCATTTTAATGAGATTACAAATGTAGTCGTCATCTCCTTTCAGGGACAGAATGAAATCCAATCTCATTTTCAAACTCAAAAAGGAGCAATAAAAAATGCGTTCCAGGACTTCAGTCCCATTCATGCAGTCTCACACCTCCAGGGAGAATACTCATTTTACCACTGCTCCAAATAAGCTTGTTTATTTCTCAATGTATCAAAGAGAGTTGTTTTTGATACATAGTCTGATTTATATTGATTTTCAGAAAAGCTGTACTTAATAAACAAGCGAAAACAGAACACTCTTGTTTTATTTGTCGTATCAAAGTAGCTTTAATGCATTTATTGAAAAATATAGGCCTACCAGTGCTAGTTTTTCCTCTTTTTTTTATATAAAAACGTATATTTTTTCTTCCTTTTGTACATTTAAAATATTTTTAAATAATGTATAACAGTTATTCCTATCTCTAAACCACGTGATATGCAGGTTTAATGTTGGTTTGGATTCCATTTCGTGTGCATAAATATGCGCAAATGCATTCAAAATGCAATTAATGCAAAAAAAAGACATTGTTTTGATTAGCATATTCTCGGTTTCTGAATTAGATGTTTTTGTAGAGTCAGAATGTATATGTGGTGTTATTAATCTAATCGAATTAAAATGAAAAAAAAATTGAGGAAACGAATAATTATTTGGATTTATTGAAAAGAATAAAGATTTTTTTTGTTATTATAAATATTTTTATTTTATTTATATAAAATGTTATAATTATTTGAAGAATATATATATATATATATATAA
>NW_015505458.1:70232-106329 GCF_001515645.1 Sinocyclocheilus grahami
TCTCTCTCTCTCTCTCTCTCTCTCTCATTCAGCTCAGCTCCAACAATGAACTGTTCAATTATACACTTATTTTCACATAGCTATGAGAAGCTTTAAACACGCGCGTGCAGTTGCTGTACTGTATTAAAGCTTTAATATTATAAATGAAGGCTGGATTTTTAAAAAATCTTGGTTCGGTGACTTACAATGTTATCTACTAATATGTTCTATGTGTTCAAATGGCCTAAAGATTTGACCCCCCAAAAAAAAGTTTTATGAAATGATAAACCTCACATTTCAGTCTAACTCATTTTTAAGAAAATGATCAAAATCATAAATTATAGGCGTTTCATCTGCTCCATAAACAATTCTACATAGGCTTGTTATCCAAAGTGTTGAGAATTTTAGAATACACATTAAAGCTTTTTTAAGATTTACAACAAAAATGTTATCCGATTTTCGCATTGGCTACGTTTACATGCAACCAAATAATCCGTTTGTAATCGGATTGACGGCTCAATCAAGACATGTAAACACCTTAATCTATCTGATTGAGCTCGATCGGAATGAAATTTCCATCGGACTGAAGGGGGTGGTTTATTCCTTTTCTAATACGATTGAGACTGCATGTAAACACTCGATCGGATTGAACCCCGAAACTGAAAGGACTGCGCATGTGCAAAGACGCAGAAATAGCGTAATTACGTATGACGCGCGGAACGAGAGGTTCTTCCTTTTGAATAAAGTGTTGTATAAATGCGTGTCCTGTCATTATAAAACTCTCCTTTCACTCGGCAACTCGTTCATGTAAACACTACATTCAGATTCATCAATCGGATTGAATTCAGTCCGATTGAACCAAAAATTGTGCATGTAAACATAGCCAATGGTCTGAACCAAAAACACAGTCTGAGAATGTAACTCTACTGTCTGACAGCAGAAACAAAGCAGCGCTGCGCTTATAAACACTTCTGTCAAGGTTTTACACGGAGAGAAGATGAAAAGCAAATCATGCCATCAAAGCTTTTCTGAAGACAGTTGGTTCCTCCTTATGCGTTCAGAAAATGAATTCAATCATACATTCTTTCATTTAATTTCTTTCAGCACTCTGCCTTCCTTCATGTTTTCACACAAACCGAAACCAACGCTGAATGTTGCGCCAGCGTGACACTGTTAATTTTTGCTTAATGCTGAGCAGTAGCTTATTTATCGCGAGTTTTTCCACATAGTTATAGATTAATCCTTATTAAAGATGTAGTTATTCAGTGAAGAGCAGAGTGAATGTTCTTTCGAATATGGATTTGCGAAAAACACCAACAGCAGATGGCTAACTATGCTTTTGGGAAACAAAACCCAGGTAATTTGATTAATTGATTTATTAATAAATTGATCTGCATCAAAATGTTATGCTGGGTCCTTTTCAAACTTTTTTTCAGGGCTAAAATCATTATCTTTACTCTGTGGATCAAACCATTCTGACTGTGTTACTGAGAAGAAGAAAAAAACAGTCTTCCATGATGCTCTGCGTGACTGTAATGCCCTACCTTTGTGCTCCTCACAGCACTGTGAGAAGAGGCACAGTTAAACAAGTAGTGCCATGTCTGCCTGGCACTGGCATGGGCACATTGATCAAGCCTGCCAGCCCTGAAAAATGGTCAAGCATAGTCTGTTGTGGAGCAGCCGTAGGGGAGCCAGCCATCTCAGTATGAGTGTGTATATGTCCTCTATATTCATTGTTAAATACAGTATTAAATGTCAAAATCAGTATAGCCTCCTCATTTTGTGTGGTTAGGAAATGTTCCAAATGAGTGTTGCAGAACTGAAAAAAGAAAAAAATTATCTTTATGCACTACACAAAGATCTGTGGAGGATAATATATTCAGTGCCAGGAACAGAATAACATGCATTTTAATGAGATTACAAATGTAGTCGTCATCTCCTTTCAGGGACAGAATGAAATCCAATCTCATTTTCAAACTCAAAAAGGAGCAATAAAAAATGCGTTCCAGGACTTCAGTCCCATTCATGCAGTCTCACACCTCCAGGGAGAATACTCATTTTACCACTGCTCCAAATAAGATTGTTTATTTCTCAATGTATCAAAGAGAGTTGTTTTTGATACAAAGTCTGATTTATATTGATTTTCAGAAAAGCTGTACTTAATAAACAAGCGAAAACAGAACACTCTTGTTTTATTTGTCGTATCAAAGTAGCTTTAATGCATTTATTGAAAAATATAGGCCTACCAGTGCTAGTTTTTCCTCTTTTTTTTATATAAAAACGTATATTTTTTCTTCCTTTTGTACATTTAAAATATTTTTAAATAATGTATAACAGTTATTCCTATCTCTAAACCACGTGATATGCAGGTTTAATGTTGGTTTGGATTCCATTTCGTGTGCATAAATATGCGCAAATGCATTCAAAATGCAATTAATGCAACAAAAAAAAAGACATTGTTTTGATTAGCATATTCTCGGTTTCTGAATTAGATGTTTTTGTAGAGTCAGAATGTATATGTGGTGTTATTAATCTAATCGAATTAAAATGAAACAAAAATTGAGGAAACGAATAATTATTTGGATTTATTGAAAAGAATAAAGATTTTTTTTGTTATTATAAATATTTTTATTTTATTTATATAAAATGTTATAATTATTTGAAGAATATATATATATATATATATAATCGAGTAAGGCGTAATAAACATACAGGCTGCCTTTTTATATAACCTAATAAGAAACCCATTAAACAACTACTGCGTCAATGTCATTTTGTAAATTACGTAAAAAAAATTTTTTTTTTAAAACCGTCCTGATTTTCTTAAAACACCAAGAACACAAAAACAACAAACATCTTGAAGTTTTAAGAAAATCAGGACGGTTTTTTATTTTATTTTATTTTTTTACGTAATTTACAAAATGACATTGACGCAGTAGTTGTCAATGGTTGCACGACTTGCTGTGTTTAGATTAACATTTGTATTAATCTAAACATATATATGTAGCTATTTAAAGATGTTTTTTTTAATTATCTTTTGTTTATCATGTCGACATCCTTATTTAGCCTCTTGAAAAGGTAATAGACTAATGTTTCTCAAAATGCGTTCAGAATAAATACTTTCCCCCTCAACTATCATTTTTCAATCTGGTGGTTGTTTTCGCTCAGACAAGCGCCTTATATGCTGCAGAAATGCGCTGAGCGCGGGGGAATCAATATGAAATGACTCTCTCTGCCAGCTTATTAATAATGAAACAATACGTCTTCACTCGACAGAGTCTCGCGTTCTTGCACGTTTGAGCAGCTGGAAGAGAGAGAAGCGCGTGTGTGTTGAACCTACCAGCAATTTGATAGGCTATATACAGTATATTTGACCATTATATATATTTGCTCCTTTTATTTAGGCTGTATATAACCGATATGGATTAGGCTATATTAGATCAAATATATTTTAGGTAAAAGGAAGATGCATTGTAATCACCACAAAGGCTACATCAATAAAAAAACAACACAGATCTCTTTCAAACAATAACTGTTTTTATTTAATACTCTTAAATACTTTTTTTTTTTAGCAGTCTATTTTATATACCTGTATAATCAATCTGTTTTAAAACTGTTTCGGTTAAAGTATCTCTCTTTTCATTTCACATACATCTCTTCTTGCTTACTTGTATGGTTTTGAATATTCAGGTATTCCATATGCAACATCCCCAGAAACGAACAAACAAAACACACATCTTCTGAAGGCAGTGAAACGTGGTCTATGCCTTGGCAACATCAAATAAAGCTAGCAAAATTCACATCATCCAACTATTAATGTCAAGGTCCAAATATTCTCGTGCTACGATACTGTCGGGAGAAATATACAGGCCGCACTTTACGTTACAGTGTAAGTACTGCATGATAGCAATGAACTACGTGTACTTGATGTGTAATTGTTTTCTGGAGCTGCTTGCTTGTAATTACACATTGTCATATGCAACATGGACACTGTAATGTAACGTGTTGCCTTCATACTGTTATGTGTCCTATATATATATATATATTCTCTGCTCTCTTGTATGCCACTAAATAGATGCCTTTAGTCATTCCTGAGGTTTATTTATTATATTTATTATTATCATCATCATAATTATTATTATTATTATTATTTATAGCCTATAATTAGCATCGTGATTATTGGAGACATTTCTTATATTTTTTTCTGGATTGGTGGGTCAGCACACCATCTAACCCCCTCACACTTCATCCATATACTTGGCTTGACTCAAATAAATTTGATAAATGGAAAACGAAATATTGACAAAGAGCATATAAAAACAAACAGATGGGAGAGTGTCTTTCTATATGCATGATGGCCGTTGAGAATGTGAAAAGCCTACAGTAATAATTCATTCATAACAGACGGTAATGTTATAAAATACTACGCTTCTAACCAGGACCTTTCAGAAATTCAGGCCGTCATTTCAACTCAATATCTGATAAATATTTCATGAAATCGACCCAGAGTCAGGCAAATGTGCTTGAGCATTCCCAGAAGACTTTTTCTTGCCATTGTCTCTTGCAAAAAACGTCTTTTTCTCCAGATGAAATAGGTTTATAAATCCATTTGGGTGGGGATGAATTTTGATCGTCATTAATTATTATTCTTTTTTATTCTTGTGTTGATGGTTTGTCTGGTCTTTCCCCCTCTCTTTTCTTTCTTTTTTCTTCTTTGATGTTTTCTTCTTCTTCTCTCTCCGTGGGTTAAAACTGCATCCACGTGACGAGCGCAGACAGTGCAGGTAGGATCAGCGTTACGCCGAACGGAACCGATAATCGGCTCGCGCCGTTCCCTGCCGCACACAGTTCAAACAAGCTGCCGCGAAAGTCCAGATTTCTGGACTCTTTTTTCAGCTTCTCCCACAGATCTGTGGCTCCCTCCTGACAGTCTGCCAGAGCAGTGGTCGCACATGAATGGAAATCATCCCAGTAACTGCAAATCAAATATTTCAAACACAAAGAAAAAAAATCATTGCTCATGTCTGATTTGGGTCATGCTTCACATTGTATTACAAGTCGATCAGTTACATTATTGCTGTGTTGTTGCTGTTGTTATAAATTTTTATTTTGTTTATTTATTTTTATGTATTTATTTACTTTGTAAAATATAGGTCTAATTCTGTGGAAATTGAGTGAAACTGAAATTATTTATTTAAATTATTATAATTTTTTTTTCTTTTAAAAAAATATCCTATAAGCCTATGTGGGAAGCAGTTTTGAGATTTGCTTTGCTTTCCGTTTAAAAACGCCATATTTTCGGTTTATGCGTTTATTTCAACAAAAAGGATTTAGACTATTTCACTGCATTAAACTTCCGTTTTCATTTGAATATTAAACACTACAGAAATAACATTAAGTAAACACTTAAGTATCCTATTTTGTTTAGAAAATCTACATCAGTTTTGTACATTATAGCATATGTTAGATCATTTAAACGTTTATATACCGGTATATGTGTATATGTATACAAAATCCTCATAACTATTAATTAAATATTAGAAACTCTAACACAGGATCCATTTTATCGCATGCATGAGTCCTCATGTAGCCACGTGAAGGAGGCAGGGCACGAGGGAAACCCGAGTTGTAAAGCGGCTCCAAAGGGAACGTCTCGGTATCACGTGATTTCTAGCGCCCTCCCCATCTCTCCCCTCTCTTACAACTCCCCTCCTGCGCCCCACCCCCTTCCTCTATCCCACTCTCAAGCCTATCATTTATTAATTTATCCCAGGAACACACCCACATTCTAAACCCTGCATCTACAAATGAACACGCGCATGGTCACAGCAAGTAGCCGCCCTACAAATACATTAGAATACAATAGAATTTAATGAAAGAAATTGCTTTTACTAAAGCAGAAAAAATGTATAGTAGCCTATATAGTATAGTAGGCTATATGGAAAATGCATGCAGTATCAGCTGCTTTGCCCTTGTCAGACATACACCCTGTTACACACCACATTATATTGTCCTTACATTATATCAAATGCTTTGCATGTATTATATGCAGTACATGCGTCGATACACTGCATTAGCCTAATCTAGCTCTACATGATATTATATGCATTTCATGCTATATGATCCATTATCCAGTGCATGCTAGCCTATATATCCCTATGTTGTATTTTATGCAGTACATGTGTAGCCTTCCTACTTTATATTACATGCATTATATTATATATTGTATATTTGTCCCCACATTATATGCATTACATGTTATAGTAGCCTACATTATTTTATATTCGTTATATGCATCCCTGTATTCTATTCTGCAAACATTATACGCTAAATAAAAAAACGAACAAGAAAATATAGATGCAGTCATGACTCATGACTGTTGTTATGTATCTTTTATAAAGGCTATGGAGCACAGTCATTTCGTGCATTAGAAACTCTTTGTGATTTTTCCCGTTGTCGGCGTGGCGCAGGGAAGTGGAATGGTGCACCCCGTTAAGAGAAGGCGGTAATGCCTCGTGTTTTTTCTCTCCCTTCTTCACGCCCACATCTCAAGCCTGACGTAAAATTCACCGTCGGACTCCCCACTTCTCTATTTTCTAATTTGCTAGACCGGGCTGGCCCCCTTCTCCCCCCTCTCGCACTGTACTGGCATTTCAGGGATTGCGGAGATGTCCGCATATATCTGCTCTCCGGTGGTCTCACCTATCCATCCTCACGCAATGAAACTTACACGTGGACCCGTGACCCATATATGGATACACGTGCAGACTTCATTGCTCCAGGATGCTAAGACCGAAACTTGTGGGAATTTTGCTAGACTGAGGATGCATGTGGTTGGTAGTTAAGGTTGCCAGAGGTTGGTTAATGAGATGACTGTGATTTATTGTGTATAAGCTACATGAAGTAGACCTAAATTATGGATTTGTATGATAATTTATGGAAATGTGACCCTGCACCTTGCAGATTTAGTTGGTTCTATAACACAGTTTGATTAATGAAGTGCCCATATTTTTTTTTTTGAGTTTTATTACTGTAGAACTGATCGTTATTCCCTGTTGAGAAAAACAGCATATGCTGGTTAGGTAAGTTTTGATGCTGGGATGCTGGTTTGTGCTGGTCCTTTGCCCAGCGTCAAGACATACGTAACCAGCATATGCTGGTTTTTTCAACAGGGTTGATGGTTTGTTTATGACTCCAGCAAGGTTATCAAGGTCTGTCTGAGGTGATTTGAGGTACACGAAGCAGACTGTAGTAGGCCTATGTTGATGATTTCGGAAAGGATGTGAATCGTGAAAATTATATATTGGCTCATGAAGATCTTTTAACACCTGATAGCATATTAGGCTAAAGACACCAACTGTTATTTTGATATTGGGGGGTCAAGGAAGTGAGCATAATGTTAAACGATAATCTTTTTCTATAGAGAATGTGATAAAGATGCTCTAACACATAATAAAAAAAGTCTTTAAAATAAAAATGTCTTTACACACATTACAAGTCTCAGTGTTGCCATATTTTTACATAGCGAGTAAGACCAAGTTGCAATCTGTGCTACTGAAAATTATGAATTAGGCCCTATGAAAGATTAACAATGATTTTATATGGGTTGATATGAGTTACCTTACAACTGAGAGAAAGGTGATGTCAGTATCAAGGAAAAAAAGTTCTTACCCTGCTGACGTCAGCGGAATTTGTAGCCAACCAATGAGTACTGAGTACTGATGCACACCATTTTTTCTGAGACACTGACTTCAGGAGGAGAATACTAAAAAGTTACCTAGGCCATTCTAGCTGAAGGAGAATCCGACCAGTGAGTATACCGTGTGCTCCTCGCTTCTGAGTAATTAGGTCCCCTGACAGTTCATTTAGAGTCCAGACTATACAGAGCCCAGGAGACTGATGCCCTGAGGACTCTTCACAATTTTGTATTTATTTTTTGGTCATTGACGTATGGATGACTTTTACTACTCAATATTACATCAAATTAATGGCAGATTATATTTGTCATCACGCTATATGTCACGTAAATGAATGCGCATTATACTTTGTGCAAATTCGTGCGTTAAACCTTACAAGAAAAATGACTTGCATAACTGAAAAAAAAAAGCCTGCGTGCTGTTGCAATGCAGGGAGCGATGCAATAGCATGGATTTAATTCATAGAGAATGCTATAGGAGTCCAAACTATAGCAGGTTTTCTCATTTAGAGTCCAGACTATACAGAGCCCAGGAGACTGATGCCCTGAGGACTCTTCACAATTTTGTATTTATTTTTTTATTTTTTGGTCATTGACGTATGGATGACTTTTACTACTCAATATTACATCAAATTAATGGCAGATTATATTTGTCATCACGCTATATGTCACGTAAATGAATGCGCATTATACTTTGTGCAAATTCGTGCGTTAAACCTTACAAGAAAAATGACTTGCATAACTGAAAAAAAAAAGCCTGCGTGCTGTTGCAATGCAGGGAGCGATGCAATAGCATGGATTTAATTCATAGAGAATGCTATAGGAGTCCAAACTATAGCAGGTTTTTATTCATGTTTTGTCTCCATCTTGTGGCGGAGCCGTGCAACAAGATGTATACTATATCTAGGTTATGTGATCTCTTTGATCAGAAAAGCAAGTATTTGGCTGATAGATACCAATAATATTTGAAAGCCAGTCTCGGAGGAATGTCGAGAACGCCTGAGTGAGCAGAGAGCTAAATGAACCGTCACTTCGACAGCACAGGGAATCCCTGTTTAATGTGTGTGTCCCCGTCCCACCCCGCAATTACTCCGTAGCTTGAGAGGTTTTCCGTGGTGACTCATTCAGGTGGGCGCGGGGAGGGCTTGGGGAAAGCAGGGAAGACAGCAAGAGAGAGAAGGGGGTATTCCAGCAGCACTGGTGCAGTGGAGGCTGTCTAAACCGTGTTTCATTCATATGGAGGGAGTGGAGCAAATGAGGTAAGGCACTGTTTGCGTCAGCAGAGCTTTCCTCTCTTTCCTGAAAATAGGGGATTCAATCTGGAATTATTTGAATGAGCAGAATGAAGTGAAACACAGTGAAATAATGCTTCATGAAACGAAGCACACTGTTTTCTTACAGATTAAAACTCAGCTAGATTAAAATGGACTCTTAGCTGTTTTTGTATGGTAGGATTAATTGTTAAAAATGGCTTGTCTTCATAATATTTAATACAATATCTTGACCTTTAAAATAACTCTTACAGGGGTGTCAAACTCAATTCCTGGAGGGCCGGAGCTTTGTAGAGTTTTGTTCCAAGTAACCCCTGCTCCGACACACAGGCCGTTTCTCAAACGGAAGGCTGCATCCTCCGGAGGTCACATTTGTAGGCTGCATACGTCATAAAGAAGATACTATTTTAGAATATTAACAGTTATACATTTGACCATTATTCTTAGTTAAGCGTAAATTGTTGTAATATGCTTATGACTCGCGAATGTAATGCTCGGTTAGCTGAACTAAACCAGGCTTGATGACGTATGCAGCCTGCAAATGTGTCCTCCGGAGGATGCAGCCTTCCGTTTGAGAAACGGCCATATAGTCTACCATGTGGTTTTCAAATAAGCCTGAAGGACTTGATAAGTTGGAACAGGGAGGTATTCCAAAAAGCAGGTTATGTGACATACCTGGGTATGTTCGAGGATAAGCGAGTGGATAACCTCATCTTTCGGTTCCAGAATCGGAGGTAACTTTCAGGGTATGTAAGTAACCATAGTAACTTGCTCGCTGAAGATAACCTGCTCCGGAGGGTTAGTTCACTTCAGCGCACGTGTGATCTACTGACGAGCCTTCAGTGGGCGTGACAGATAGTGCACAACATTATATATAGATATATACAGTATATAGCCTATTTGTATGATATGTTAATGATGAAGCGCTAATATAAGTAACAAATAAGGTCATATATTATTCTAATATGGTTATTATATTTATTTTATTGGCATATATAACAGTTATCTGTATAAATTATAAAACACTATGACAAGGTAATGTTTAATTTATTATATATATATATATATATATATATTTATTACATTTTATATTATCACACATGGATCGGCATTGTCTATAATGTCTAAATTCTAAATCAAAATACATATCTGATGTGACTTAATATATAATTAGCATCAAACAAACAATATAATTCATATTCTCAAGGATTAAAGATTAAACGGGGGAAAAAAATTTAAATGATTGCACAACCATCAATTAGGTGGCGATATGCACTAAGCATGTAAACGACCATTGAACGAAAAAAGAAACAGCATGGCACGCTTTTTCTTAGCGTCCGTTTCCATAGTGACTCATCGAATCTTAGCTCTGTTGAGAATTAACCAGGAACATACTCTGAGTTGAATGAACTTACTCCCTGATGCGTTTTTGGAACCACATACCTCGAGTAAGCAAGGTTTTGGGTTAATCAACAGAAAGTTCAGGGTTTAGCTGACGGTAAGTTAACCGTGCTTTCTGGAATACACCCCAGGTGTGTTTAATTTGGGTTGAATCTAAACTCTGCAGGACTCTGGCCCTCCAGGAATTGAGTTTGACACCCCTGGACTATTATATGGCCTAGTTAAACCAGGGGTGTCCTGGGGGGTATTCCAGAAAGCAGGTTATGTGACATACCCGGGTATGTTTAAGGGTAAGTAAGCGGATAAACTCAGCTTTACTCTCTGAGGTTACTCTCAGGGTATGTAAGTAGCCATAGCAAGTAATTATTAAGTTATTATATTATATCAACCTATTATATTATATATGATTACAATATAGTTATCAAATATACTATACATATGTATATATATATATATATAGAGAGAGAGAGAGAGATAGATAGATAGATAGATTTTAGAAAGAAAGAGTTAGAGAAAGATTAGAGGCTAGTCTTTGCCAAATTGAGTCAAATCAAATGGCATTGCAGAGCTTCAGTTAATTATAAATAAATCAATGATCCTGAGTCAGGTTCCTGCGACAAGTTTTGGAATAGACAGGCCAAATCTTCTTTGACTAACAGGCAAAGACTCCCAAGGCGCTCACCTATATTTCACTAAGTCTAGCACTTTCTGAGCATTGCGAGGAAGGAATGAAGATGAGAGAACCACATCAAGCACTAGAGAGAGAGAGAGAGATAGATAGATAGATATAGAGAGAGAGAGAGAGAGAGAGAGTTCAATTCAAATTCAATTCAAATTTATTTGTATAGCGCTTTTCACAATACACATTGTTTCAAATCAGCTTATCAGCTCATGCATGTGTCTACATTACAATTTAGAGAAAATTTGGATGCTTCAAATGTCGATTCAAGTAGGCGTCAGAGTTGTATGATATGTTAATTTTCTAAGTAATATATAAGGTAATATTATATTATTCTAATATGTTATTATATTTATTGTTATATACCTGTATAGTATGGAGGACGAAACCTGCAAAAACAATAAATAAATAAATACACAAATTAAAAAGTGACTTTAGGCTATACTGGATTTACACCATGCATCTCCTGTCAGCGGGAAAGCCGCGCCCCCAGCTATCACAAGACCCAACCAAGTCCATGGTTGACACCCTCTCATTAGCATGTTGTGCAGAGGAAAAATAAATGTGGAACTACATTCAGAAATAAATGAGTGATCAAAGGAAAATAAATAGGATGAGTTTAGCATTTCCTTAAACATTTTCCATTTGCCCACCAATTTATTTTATTTATTTGCCTACTTTAATCACATGTTGAATTATTTCTATATGTATTTAAACAAGAATTTGTGTATTTATACACACATTTATTTATTTATTTGCATATTTATTTACTTATGTGTGTATTTATTTATTTATTGTTTTTGCAGGTTTCGTCCTCCCTTTTAGGGTGATTATTAAATCATTGTGTAATCCCCTCCAACCTGGCACAATAGAGTTTAGCTCCAACCCTAATCAAACACACCTGAACCAAATTAATAAAGGACTTCAGGGTCGCTTGCCGGGTTCACACTGCACGATTTAAGCCCCAATTTTCACTCACCGACAAATCGGAGGCAATCGTTCACGTGAGTGACAATCACTTAGTGTGTGTTATCAAAGACGCGATCTGAGAGAAGCGCTGATGCTTCGCTGATGCCCATGACATATTTGGCATGCTAAATATCGGCGATTCACAGCTGAAATGTGTTTTGGCTGAAAATGACAATAGCGGCAACCAACAGCCATTGAGAGAGCACGATACAGGGCAAGGGGGAGGAGTCATAGATCTGCAACAAAACATCAGCATTCATGGCTTCTGCAAGCAACCATCTCTCCTTCATATTCTTCTTTAAAAAATATTTCACTGCAAGTCAGTGTACAGACAACTTGGATTGCAAGCTTTTTGCAGGCTACCATTTTTGAATGGAATAAATCCATTCTCGTGTTATTCCCCGTATCAGTTCTCATGTTTGTTTGTGAAACAAAGACAAGGCAGAGCTGTCGGCGATACTTACTAATGAAAAGATGTGTAATGTGTGACCCCCTGTTGCCGATGTGTCATGTAGTGTGAACACAACAGCAGATATATGGTGGCCCAAACAGTCGTGCAGTGTGGGAATAGCAGAAATCCGACGACTTTGAAAACCATGCAGTGTGAACCCGGCATAACAGGCAGGTGTGTCGAAGCACTTTGAAATAAACTATGCTGGACAGTGCGTCTCCAGGAGTAGGGATGAAGACCTCTGGTCTATATGTACAGTAGGTCTAGCCTACATTCATGTAGCTCAATTAGAGGATGGCGCTAGCAACTCCATGGCCAGGAGTTCTTTCTATTTCACTGGGAAATGCCTAAGATTATAGAAGTAAAATGGGTTGCAAATGGCATTTCACTTTGACATGAGAGCCAAATCCCTTACGAGCCAGATGATTTAAATTTTTTCAGGTGGTGTTGATGTCTTAATGAAGATTTGCAGTATAAATAACAAATAAAATCATAAAAAATGCTTTCATGCTGAAGGTTTATATTAGTGAAACACAGTCAGTGGCATTACAGCAGAGAAAATACGCAATATATTCTGATTAATAGAGTTATGTTAATTAAGGTACCCAACCAAAACAACAGTGATTCATGTGTAATTTTAGAAAATCATTTACATTTTATTCTTAAATTTTAATAGACCTTTATTATATTTCATAGCTTTCAGTTGCTCGCACACTTAGACTTTTATGTGTGCATGAGTACACTTACATGTACTTCTCACGTTGCTGTTTCCGGTTTAAGTAGGTCTTATTTTCCTGTGAACATTGAAAATTTTGCACACCCACAAAAACATTCTGCGTCAAGTGCATACTTGCCAACACTCCCGATATTATGGGGTTCTCCCGTTTTTTCCCACTCTTCCTCCAACTCCCAATTTACAACATCTCCTGATACACTCATGATTTCTCGCATCCACACTTTGCTAATCAGAACGTATCAGACCTCCAGGTTGAGGGTGACCGTGTGTTTGTGAAACATTTAATGCATATACATATACGTAGGTATTTAATGTTTTATTGTGTGTATTTTGTACAGTTAAATGAGTTTACAAATTCAAAGTTTTTTGCTTAAAATGCGTGTACTCCTCGGTAACAATTTTACCACATGACGGTGGTTGAACAGTACCAATCAAAAATAACTCTATATTTTTAACAATCCAGTGTTGGAAGGGTTGGGTGTTTTGTAAAGAAAAAAAAACATTAGCTTGTATTTCGATAACATTTGTGAAGAAAGCAAAGCAATTCAAGAAAATGGTAATGGTAACCCTCTGATTCCTCCTTTCTCCTCTATGCTCATCTTTTCTCTCTGGTTCCTTCATGGCAATCCGTTATCCGTTACTGGACGAAGATTTCCAGCTGACTGGTGACCTGCCTCACTGTAGCGCAGTCCAGGCACGCTATCAGCACCTTCTTCCCAGGATACTGAGGGGTGATCGTCTCCGTATATTGCAGTGAACCACCAGGCGCAATGTGACTGCAAATGGAAATGGATAGAGTTGTATATGCATAAAAAAAACTATATACACATCATTGTCAGCACCTCACTTCAAAATTAATAGCTAAAAGCAAACTGATCAGGAGCTTTTGAAAAAACCAGCATATGCTGGTTAGGTATGATTTTAAGCACGGTTTGAGCTAGTTTAAGCAGGCCCTTAGATGATCATGAGTTGGTTTAAGCTGGTCCTGAGCAGAAGCTAGTTGATTAGGACCAGCACATGACCAGCTCAGTACCAGCATAAACCAGCTCATGACCAACTTAAACCATCTGCCATGCTTCAAAACATACTGTACCCAACCATCATTTGTGGGGGTTTTTTTTCAACAGGGTCTTTTAATTAACAAAATAGAATAATCATAGCTGATTTAATAGTAAGATTAAACATAAAAGAAAACCAAACTGGACTCAAGGACAGCTGCGACGTCTTGCCCAGCTTGAAAAGAAGGACATATTAATTAGATTAAATTAAAGAGAAATTATCGTGAAATGTTTCTAAAATGTTTACGTTCTGTGGCGGATTGCCAGCAACAGCCATTTTATCATGGTTTGTGCGTAACGTAAAACATAAAAGAAAACCAAACTGGACTCAAGGACAGCTGCGACGTCTTGCCCAGCTTGAAAAGAAGGACATATTAATTAGATTAAATTAAAGAGAAATTATCGTGAAATGTTTCTAAAATGTTTACGTTCTGTGGCGGATTGCCAGCAACAGCCATTTTATCATGGTTTGTGATTTGGTGTGGTGACTTAGGAGTCCTCTTCTTGACTACCCCCTAACTTTCACAGATTTAGGAGCTGGTTTAGTACTAAAATGCTTTGTGAAATACTCTTACCCCCGGTTTCACAGACAAGGCTTAAGCCGAGTCCTAGACTAAAATGTAAATCTGAGCAGTTTCAACTGAAAGAAACTTGCACTGACTGATCTTAAAACATGTCAGTGCCTTTGTTTTGTCTTATAATGCACACCAGTAATGCTTTTTTTATAAGGAATGTTTATAAAAATTACTTAAAATGTCCTAATTGAACTATGGCCTAATCCTGGCTTAGGCTAAGCCCCGTCTATGAAACCGGGCCTTAGAGTCCTAAAGTTAGGACTGACACGCCCATTCTTTTTAAGAGTTTCTCCTAAATGTGCAAGTTAGGAGCTACTTTTAGCTTTAAGATGTTTTGTGAATACGGAATGGAAAAATAAATATGACAGAGGTTATTCCATCTTACTCGTATGTTTTCAATTTGGTTGTTATCAGACCAGGGCTTTCTAGGCGGAGCTGAATGTTTTTCAGGATGAAGTTAAAGGGATTTCGGAACGACATGGTGACCATGAAATCCTTTCTGACCCGGGGCGTTCCAGTCACCTGTAGATGAGTTATAATGACTGTTAATATCATAAAATATCAAATATATCCCACATATTACTCTACGACTGGTTATGGAAGATGTATACCTTAATAGTGAGTTCAGGAGGACGGAGGGTGACAACTCTCATTGTCGAAAGGCTCTTGGCGGTTTCCTCAATGCGTCCATACACCACAAAGAGCAGGTTGGACTGTTCCACCAGGTAGGGCATGTACTCCAAAGCTTTGACATCGATCATCATGCTGGAGGCTGTGAAATGATTTTCAAAAATGAAGCAAAGCAATCTGAAATGCATGTGTCCTAAATCTACAACAAACTTGTAAAGCCAGATTCACTTTTCCAGGGATCCACAGTTGCAGCTTTGTTGTCAAGCTTAAAGATCGAGCTGGTGATGCCCGTGTAATACACCACACAGCCAGTGATGGTGGCACTGAGGGTGCAGGTTTGGCTGGTCTGGTTCTTAATGTTCAGCGTCATCTTGAAGTTGTCGCCAATTTTGATGGTGTCAGCCTGGAGCTCGATGGTCACACCTGATTCAGCGAGTGGCAAGTAATCCCTGGAAGGGACACCACGACGCTCTGCCATCTGCATGGCCTGCCTATCCTTGTCACTGCCTGGAGTCAGGAAGAAGGTTGAAGAATGACAGGGAAGGGGATAGGGAATGCGTGACAATTTTTGGACAAAATGAAGCTTACCTTCTGGATGTTTATAAGCAGAAGTGATGTCCTCATAATCATTACTGTTCATCCTTTTGGTGATAAGGAGCTTTCCAACATACGTGGTGTCCACATGGATGACCTTTGTGTTTCCGTACTTATCCGACTGGTGGTAGATCACATCACTGTTCAGCTGAAGATAGGAGAAAGAGTTTTTCCATGTTTTAAATGCAATTTGCAGCAGATATTTTAAGATCTTGTAAACTAAAGACTGATGGCAAGTAAACATCAAAGAGCATTGACATGTTTCTTACCTCCGCAAAGACAAACTTTGCATCAAACGGATAGCTGAGCTCTCCATCTCTGATGGCATTGACAGACGTTGGGCCACATCGATAAAGACCTGAAAGAGAGAGGGAAATCTTTTTTTTTTAGCATAACAGTACAGTTCTGTCAGGACCACTATCGTCAAAGATGATTGACAATTAGCATACAGTTTGGATTGGCGATATGGTTCCGTTCTGGGCAAGAACTCCCTGCGCCTCCATGCAGCCTAGCATGGATGAGAGCAGGGAGAGCAGCGATAACCCCCCCCCAGGGTAAACAAGGAGAATCAGAAGGCTGAATCCTGACTGACAGAGGAGGAGCTGGGGATGGAGGAGGGTAATTAGCTATTGAGCAATGCGAAAACTGCTGATAATACTGAGGGACCTTATATATGAATGCTTAGATAGGTGTCGTATTCCCATAGGTTGATGGGGATCAGCTGAGAGTCAGCTGATGCGAGCTTGACTAACGTGACCTGCCAGAACTAACGCTACGCTGGATTTTTATAAGGGTCAACATACAACATTAAAAAAGATCCACATTTATAAGTTACACTGTGTTTCAAATGCATAAGGTCAGAGCAGATGGCAATGGAACAGAGATGCCAAAATCCCAAATCTCAGACATCCCTCAAATCCAGTGTTGCCAAGTCCACGGGAAAATTGGGCTACTTTAACATTGTTGCCACAGGGGTTTTTTTCTTGTCCACGGGTTGAAGCGACCCCAATAACATGATATTTAGGGGAACCCCTCCAAAAATGAGTATTTTATCCCCCGGAACGCATTTATCGCGGGACGCCCCTCGAAACACGATTGGGCTAGTTTTGGGCTAGATTTGAGTAGCAATTGGGCGGGTTTTGTTGGGAAAACCTGGCAACCCTGCTCAAATCACCAAGCAGATGGAGGATCTAAATGTAGGCCTTTAAAAGTCTATACTATTTCAAGCTCTTGGTACTTTCCACGAACAGGGTAGAAAATAGGGCTTGAAAGCCACATTTTAGTTAATTTTTCAATTATCAGTTGAAGGAGGATCTTAAGTCTGAAAAATATTGTTTGGCCAAATATAAATATTTGCTGTTTGGTCACATTTTTCTCATCCCTGTTTTTGCGACATACGTAAATTCATTTTAAAACCATGATTTGCGTGATTATTTTCTAGCATAAAAATAAATAAAATTATAAATCCAAAATGAATACTCAATTTTCAAAAAATAAATCAAATAAAACATACAAATATGACCAAATATGACAGGTTGAAGAATTAGCCCACATAAAACTGAACAGTATTTATTCAGTTATTTTGCTTACAATAAGTTTCTTAACAGGGTTGAATGGTCGATCTTGACGGATACACTCAGCATTAGAAATTGTCGTAATTGCCTAATGTAAGAAGTAATGGGACTCCAGTTTTCTACTCTATTCATTATGGCAGACCATTTCTGCCACTGAATTAAAACATACAAAAGGAAATTGTGACCTTTTATCTCACAGTTCTGACTTTTTTCTCGCAGATGTGAGT
Source organism: Sinocyclocheilus grahami (assembly GCF_001515645.1). Taxonomy (NCBI): domain Eukaryota; kingdom Metazoa; phylum Chordata; class Actinopteri; order Cypriniformes; family Cyprinidae; genus Sinocyclocheilus; species Sinocyclocheilus grahami. The sequence goes on from NW_015505458.1 coordinate 88,073, forward strand.
TTACATCTCCCAGTTCTGACTTTCCTCACAATTCTGAATTTATAACACGCAATTGCGAGATATAAACTCTTTTAGATATAAAACTTTCCTCAGACTTTATAACTCACAATTGCAAGTTTATATCTCACAGCTCTGACAAAAAAGTCAGAATTGCGAGATATAAACTTGCAATTGCAAAAAAAATAAGTAAGAATTGTGACTTTATATACTGCAATTCTTACTGTAACTCGCAATTGCAAGTTCATATCTCGCAATTCTGAGAAGACAATCATAATTTCGAGCTAAAGAGTCACAATTACCTTTTTTAATTCTTAATTCAGTGGTTTCCATAATTCATTGATAGTGTCTCCTAACCTTATCAAGTAAACTTTAGAGAAAGGCCAGGGTATATATAGAAGATCAGGAGGATCATACCGTCACTGGTCTCCTGAGGGGTGCAGTCGATCACCTGCCAGCCAGAGAACCTTTCAGGCAGATCAGGCCTCTTCATGAACACCTCATTCCAGCTGTGGTAGTTCCTTTGAAATACAGTGTCATTGTCACTAAACAACATGTAACCATCATTACCTATCAGACGGTGTATGCTTTGTGTGTCTCACCAGACTGAATCTCTCGTTCGGCTTCTGTTCACTCTCCCATCTTCATCCAGTATAATGTCAGTCTTCAAGTTGCCCGTGTTGTCGTGAGCAGAGCAGTAATTGGAGATGACTCGTGCGGGGATCCCGAGACAGCGCATAACTGGGTGAGATCATCATAGAGCCATTGTTATGCCACAGTCTTTTTAGCAAGAGTCTAAATAACCTGAATTTCAGAACCAATAAAGTATGTGGCGTCGCCATACTCACAAGTGTTCAGCACACCAGCAAACACCCAGCACTGTGCAAAGCACACAGGCAAGCCACCATCTTTGGCATATTTGAGCAGGATTTCGGGACTTCCTGTCCAGGCAGTGGGTGCTGTGCCAGTGGAGTAATCACCACTCCAGCTGCCAACCAGGACACCATCATCATCCTGGGAGTTAATCTGAGAATATACCACCAAAAAGCCTATATATATATATATATATATATATATATATACTGTATAGTAGAGTACTGAATGTCTGCATCAAAACACAATGAAGTAAAAGAAGCAGAAACAAGTGATAACATATGTAAGCAGGTGCATATATAAAATAACGTGATCATCAACAGCATATAAATCAAAAGTGCCTATGTTACCGAATGAAATGTTGCCCCTTAAGACTGTGCAAGCTTTGTTGTTGAAGGAAGCGATCAGTGTTGTAAAGTATTAGAGTAAATCGAATTAGTTACTGTACTTAAGTATCTTTTTGGCTACTTTGTAGTAGTACTGGGTATCAAAGATATTAGCAACATTTACCAATACATTTATGAGTAATCCAAATACTCGTTTAGTTTTACATGGCACCTAACTTTTTCTGCAGCAGTTTACTTCTGGTATTGCCGTGTACAGGACATTGAAGGTACTATATCGTGTGCGTTTTGCCCTTACTCGCCCAGCTTGTAAATAAGTCTACTTTATGCGAATGTGAGTGCATTAGCAGGTAATTGATTCACAGGTGTTTCAAATATGAGATCAGCTGCTTATTGTTTTTCACTGGCATGTCTCTAGGGCTGCGTTCCAGTCCGTTTTTTTATGCCCTTCACTCGCAAAATTCCCTCCATCTCATTTACTCGGATGTACGTCATTGATTACGTTGCACGAGTGCCCACTACTGGCGGAACCCTTGGAATCAGCTATAGAGTTGGTTTATTGTTTGCATTTTTCCCCTTACAAATTAGTTTGGTGCAGCATTCTATATAGGTATGTTTAGGGTGGGGATAAATAAAACGCGATATGCGATGACGTCACTATCGTGTTGCATTGTGGTCTATGGAGCGGCCTGAAGTGTGCATATAAAGCAGACTTGCTCCCTCGGTCAAAATCGAGGGGTGGAGGGTCTGTCCATATAAACTTCCCTCGTCCACTTCACGAAGTGGAACACACTTCAAAATGGCAGCGGGGATTCCCCCGAGGGGAAGTGCTTAGGGAAGTTCGCGAGTGCGTGTGTAAAAGTGGAGTGGAATGCAGCCTAGGTGTTGAGGACCAGTGCATCTGTTGAGCCTACATTCAGTATAAGTAAAACACTTAAGTACTGTTAAAGTCAGATACTCTAAGACTTTTACTGGAAATGTTGACTTGTAATTGAGTCGGTGTCAATGTAAGGTATCTGTACTTTTACTCAAGTATGGTTTTCAGGTATGGTATTTACACCTCTGGAAGCGATCTACGATCAAAGTATTTGATCAACGATCTGAATCCGATCTGGAGGTAGTCTTTGACAAAAATGTAATTTTGTTCAAAATGTTGCTTTTTTTTATGAAACTTGCCCACGTTCAAGTGTTGATAAAAAAAGAATGCTAATGATATTCATACAACAACATATTAAATCATACCAGGGCTGATCCCTGCCGAACTACTTCTATGGCATTTCCACGGTACAGTAGCGGTACTTTCCCAGCATCCAGAACCAAAAGACAGGCATCCAGAACCCCCTTTTCAAACTACAGGAAACCATATAAAATGTTAAATGAAGGTATCAGGTACCATAAGAGGAAGAACATTTGTTTTCTTTGTGAAGATTGAACTCCAGAAAACTGCCAACCTGCCCAAAGTTCCAGGCACGGGAGGATATGTTGTTGATTTCTCCATTGAAGATGATCCCCACATCATTCATCACATACTCCTGTCTGTCGGTATCTCTGGGCATATACACCAGATCCTCTGTGTGGCAACAATATGAGATACATGCATTATCATCATTGAAAATATTAAAGTTTGTTGCCATCTATATAGGTGAAGTCGGTACGCTATACAAGTGTTACATTTGTACTCACCAGGGTCCCAAGGATTGAACAGCACATAGAAATCAATGTCTGGGTTCCTCTGAGTGCGCTGTTTTCCCAAATCAGTCACTATTGCTACAAAGGTGCGGAATCGGCCAATGATGCAGCTGGCGTCAGGTGTTATGCCCACTGTCACTTCATTTCCTTGCACGCCAATCACGCGACCATTCCAGCGTCCGTCACGTTTCTCTTTTCCAAAGGACACGGTGATGCAGGTGCCCTTGTTTTCATCAGGTGAATTGCCTGTGAGGACAGATGTATGCTAGTATTAACGGACAGCTCACCCGTAAATGAACATTCTGTCATCATTTTCTCATTCCAAACTCAATGACTTCTAAGTATGATATTTTTGAGCATGTCTGAAGCAGCTGAAGAATGGGATTTGCTCATACAATGAAAGTCAGTGGGATCCAAAACGGGTTCAGAAATTAACTTTTCCATTAAGGGCCGATTTTTGCCCCCTGGAAATCAATTCATATTTTTTACAGTCGTAAGGCCAATTTTTATTTTAAAAAAATGGCACTACGCTCTGGTTGATGTATTTGTGCAAGCCCCTAATGAAGATGGGCAGATATTTTCTCAGTTTCATTGTTTGTCTGAGAGTTATTTCCAGTCCATTAATGGCTTTGTTGACCATTAAAAAAAATCATTTCTGTATGGCTACATCTGTTCATTCAGGCCTATACATAGCTTGTTGTCATAATTCTCGACAGCTTTTGTCAGGTTCAGTACTAACTAGACACAACATTATGGGTCACCACACTCTCTTTTTTTAACTCTTTCCTCGCCAATAATGGAATTTTCCAGCTTTCTGTGTTTTCACCATTATAAGGTAGGGTCACTATTAAGCATCTTCTGATAGACTACTGAATGTCTCGATCAAAACCTGGTGAAGAGGAAGCAGAAACAAGCGATTACATGTGTAAGCAGATGCATAGGTCAAATAATGCAATCATCAAGCATTAAAAAGCATATACATCAAAACTGCCTAATATTACCGAATGAAATGTTGCATTGGTTTAGGACTGTGAAGCTAAGCGTGTTGATGGAAGCGATCTGAATCAAATCCAGATGTAGTCTTTGACAAAAACGTAATTTTGTTCAAAATGTTCCTTTTCAACATAATACTTGTCACATTCAAGTGGACGGTGACTGGCAATGTAAAAAAAAAAAAAAAAAACTGGGAAAGAGTTAAAAGAATAGGATGTCATAATAAAATGTCATAATTTACAGTCGTAGAGTAGTAACCTGTATGACGTACTTACTTCTTTTCAAATATATTTTAAGAAAAGTTTCAGTGTTTTTTTGTCCATTCAATGAAAGTCAATGGACACCAGAACAGTTTGGTTTCCAACATTCTGCAAAATGTTATGTATATACAGGTTTGGAGCAACATGAGGCTGAGGATACGCATACTGATTATTATAGTATTATATAGTACCATACTGGTGTTTCTCCAGTGCTTTAGGCTTTCTGGATTTTGGATGTATAAGAAAGATTACAAAATACTTATAAATCAGTGTAGACATGTTTATTTGTAAAAGACGGTGAAACAAGATTGCGATATGATGCCTAAGATGCTATCTGGGTAAGCAGCTTACTAGATTCAACATGGGAAAGAAACTTAATTGTTAAATGCTAAATTGTTGCGAAAAGGTTAACAAAATACTTACAAATTTTTTGTTGTAAAATAAGACGTTGAAACAACTTCAAAATATCAACACTGATTCAAATGTCAAAATTGAAAAAATAAAATACATTCAAATCAATCAACCTTGATCCATAATTCATGGAAGTTATTTTAACTCTAAAAATGTACAAAAACAAAAGATTTATAGTTTATTGCATGAAACTGTCCTGTAAGTCACTGCCATATGATTGTAATGCCGGTCAGATAGGCTGATGTAGACCTAAAAACAGCCGTGAAATTTTCTTTGGTGTTGATGGAAGCGATCGGTGTTGTAATGTCAATGTCAATTCATAATTATTTTACATTTTGGCAAATTGGTGACTAATGTGTATGTTTTGGAAAGATCTCATAATGTCCTACTGACAGTTAAGGTTAAGCTTGCTTTTGAAATTAATTAATTAATTCTTTGTTAAATTCATACATTTGAAATTGGGTTGGAAAAAAATGTTTTTTCCCCTTTACATAAATTCACTATTATCAGACATATGTGCCCTCCAGAAGCTTGCGTTCTGCAAGTGAACGGCGCATCATAGTGCCATCCCAAAGAGGCACAAAATCTATTTCACAGACTTTTACCTTAACTGTTCCCTGCTGGTGGAATGACCTGCCCAACTCAATCTAGAAAAATTCTATTTCTTTTCTATTTACTTTTTACTCTTTTTATGTATTATAAAAAAAAAAAGCTATGTGTACTGCATTAGACTATCTGGGACTTGTCACAGCACTTACATATTGTTGGTTTGATTGCTTTTATTGTCATCATCTGCAAGTCGCTTCGGATAAAAACGTCTGCTAAACGATTAAATGTAAATGTAAATTGGATGGTTTGAAAGATCTGCTCACCAATCATGAACTCCAAATGCACATTGTCCTGCTGGTTATTGAAGGGTCGGTCAAACCTGATGATGATGATGAATTCTTTATTCCTGCGCACAATGAGGTTGGTGTTCTTGTAACTGCTGGTGTTGTGCGCTTTCTTGTTGTCTGTCACACGCATATCAACACTCAGTACTGAGAGAGCTGGTTTTGCTGAAAAAATAAAAAAAACTTGGATGATCTTTTTTAGAATATAAACATTATTACTGCAGCTGAGTCAGGGCTAACAGTTTCAGAACAATTACAAATATATATGAACACATTTAGTAGTATTTCAAGGTCTAATCTTATCGTCTAATCATGCTAAGGATAATGGATGAGCATTTATAATAGTATAATCGTATAATAGTTTGTGTAAAGACTTGAGCAATGACAAACTGCTAATAGGACTATATACAATGCAATGCAAATATCAGGTAAAATAGTCAATTTTTAGTAAGACTGAACTATTTTTATTTGAAAAATGTACAGAATTGGATGAAATAAATGTATATTTATAATTAGGGTGGCCATATATAACACCAAAAAGGAGGAGACTTTGCAGGATACAGTGAATCCAGGATAAAAACGGACCCTAAACCTAACTTTTCCAGAACTTTTCTGATTTCCAGGGGCATTTTTTTAACCTTTATAAAGGCAACTTTTCTAACTCTTTTAAATGTATGTGTCTGCTTTCATTAAAGTTTGTAAATCTATTCAATAAATGCAATTATAATAATAAGACATTATAGGGCTTTTACCAATCAAATCAAAATCAAAATGAAAATCCATCTTTGCACTGTAGAGGTGGCTCAAAAGCTGCATCTGAACTGGCATTAGATTTATATAAACATACACAGTTTACAACTGCACATATACTATTATAAGATTAATGTTTTTAAAAACAAAATATACTGAATATAGAAATATAAAAATGTTGGAAAAAATGAAAATATTAAACTAAATCAGAAAACAACCAGTCGATATTGACAAGTGTGTCTAAAATACATCCATTTATATTAACTTAAACTTAAAGCCTCTGTTTTAATCTATTCATTTATTAATAATATACCATTGGATAAAGTATAAAAGAGTGATGATCTTAAAAGGAGAACAAATGAGCTGCACCGGTAGATGGACTAGGTATTTAAAAACTTATCTGTCCGACCTAAAACCAGACGGATGGCCACCCTATTCATAATAGAAATTTCATTCCACTCAGTCCAGCATCTTGGATCAGAAACAGGAATATGATGCATAGGATGCTGTCTGTATAGGCAGCTCACTAGATTTTAGAACAGCGCAAATATTGCCATCTTAGCTGGGTTTGCCATTTTATGGGTGTGGTGTCAAAACTGTGGGGTGATTTAAAGGGATAGTTCATCTTCAGTTGCTGTTCTCATTGACTTCCATATTATGGGGGGAAAAAAAACCACTATGCAAGTCAATGGGGACCAGCAACTGAAGGCGAACTATCCCTTTAAGGAAAAATTACACTTTCATTTCTAAATGTGTTAATTTTCAAACACTTGGTTCATCTGCACACATTTCAGTTGAGTATGAATGAATAAAACTTTACAGGGTGCTCTTGGTGTGGCGCCTACAAAAGCCTCATACTCGGGTGTATTAGACTCATCTGAGTTTGAGCTGGCAAAGGTCAAACGGCCACGCAGGGGTCCCCAGGCCTCAGTGGAAGAGATTCGATGCAACATGATGTACACAAGATGTCTTGACGTTTGCCTGGAGGACAGATCGTATGTTAGACTTTAAAATACAGAGACTTTAGATTTGGTATATGTCTGACATATGCATCTGAAGATTCATTGCAGCTGCAGAGGACAGGACAGGTAGTAGGTGTGTGCATGCATGTACATGTGTGTTGAATGAACAAGACTTTATCTATTTCTTTCTGTCTGCCCCCGTGGGAAGATATGATGCAATATGGTGTTAGACTGTTTTAGGAAAGGCATTCTCTCAGTGAAACTGTGAGAATCATGAAGCACTGATGAAATATCATTCTCTACTGAGCAATGCAGCAGCAGCAGCAGAAGCAAGAGCCTTCTTGTCACAGACCCATCACTGACACAGTTACTCAGAGCATTGTTCAGAAGTTTGGAGTCTGTAAGATTTTTTTATGTTTTCAGAAGAAGTGTCTTTGGCTCATCAAGGCTGCATTTGTTTGATCAAAAAATTACAGTAAAAACAATAATATTTTGAAATAATGTTACAATTTAAAATAACTGTTTACTATGTAAATATATTTTAAAATGTAATTTATTCCTGTGATCAAAGATGAATTTTCAGCATCATTACCCCAGTTTTCAGTATCACATGTTCTTCAGAAATCATTCTAATATGCTGATTAGCTGCTCAAGAAACATTTCTGATTATTATCAATGTTGGAAAAATACATGCTGCTTTAAATTTTTATTAAATATATATTTTTAATATTAAATATTTTATTTATAAATGATGACGTTTTCCCCCAGGATGAATAGAAATATTTATTTGAAATAGAAATCTTCTGTAACATTATAAATGTCTTTACTGTCACTTTTGATTAATATAATGCACCCTTGCTAAATACAATTCATTTCTTAGAAAAAAAAAAAATTACCCAAACTGTTTTTTCCCTGTTTGTTTCATGTAGTAACAATTTTACTTAATAGCATTTATTTAGCTTAATAATCTCAAGTCATGAGAGAAAAAAAACAATCTCTGAAAAGAAAAGAACCTCTGTAGTTGTGAAGTAAAACACTGATAAAAAACAAACAAAAAAACAAACAAAAAAAAAACCTTTACAAAATATCTATTTTAACATCCAAGTCCTATATAAAATACGCTCTGTAGTTGTGAAGTAAAACACTGATAAAAAACAAACAAAAAAAAACCTTTACAAAATATCTATTTTAACATCCAAGTCCTATATAAAATACTACAGAGACCCACACATGACATTTAAGGGAAACAAAAAAAATACGATTTATTAATCGTATTAAAAAATATATATATATATATTTTATTTTTACAGTCTATGACATTTATATATATATATATATATATATATGTAAATTTTCCCATTTTCCACATGTCATGTCTCTGTAAAATCCTACTATGTTTATTTGTACCAGTGCATATTTGCAACACTGCATGTGAGTATATACAAATACAGCTACAAAGCAGAAATCTGGAAAATGCAACGAAAGATTTCATTGTAATGTGAGAGAAATATGCAGAAAATAGTCAAAACCTAGAGTAAACTGAAAGCCAAGTATTAATGACCAAAATCAAAGCTCAGAAACGTTTACATTCAGCAAGAGTCATTAAAAGTGTTGAACTCACGGTCTCACGGTCTCTGTAGATGGTCTGCTGAGAAGCTCCAGGCAGATGTACCAATGAGGAGCTCCATGCTGATTAATATAGGCTCATAGGCTCATCTTCCACTGGAGAAAAACACCTCCAAGGAACCAGAGCCGCCAAAGTCAAGAGGATCCCAAGATCAGGTCAGTCTGACACACAAATCTCTGACCTTGCTTCCGATTCTTGATGACAACAGCATATTCCAGACCATCACTAACATAGATGACACACATTATGATGACTACAGTGCTTTTTACCAATAAAACATATCACTATAAAACTATGAAATGTTCCCAAATGCCATTTTAACTTGCATAATCCTTAAGTGGTTTTATGTTTCAGTCAATAAATTATAGTTCAAGGTTATCAGGAATGGCCTTCAAGAACATACATACTCTTTTCTGATTGAAATCAATAGGGAAGTTGAAAATGCATGCTGATGAAATATCATACCTCAGATCAAACGTTTATGATGTCTTCTCTGAGTAGTGATAATATAAACATAGCACATGGGACTGACTAATAAGCTAAGAACAGCCTAGAATCCATGTTGCTATAATACAACAAATCAAACATATGAACTTTCTTATACTAAACGTTGTCAGACAGAGCTTATGAACTGTGATATGAGTGTGAAAGGGAGAAGTTGAAATTACTTTGGGTGCAATCTGACTAAATTGAAAAGAAAATGGCTCAGTTATGTCATAACTGGTAATACTCGAGCAGATTCATATGTCAAACCTGAAATACTACAAATAAAAAAAGTTATAAAAGAAAAAGACAACTACATCGGGGAGAATTTCAATTGAATATTTCAAATCATTCTGATGGATTACTGTGTGAACTGATCACATGTGAGGCAATAAACTAGTTTTCAGAAGTCAGGGTGTGTGAGATGCTGTTCTTAGAAAAGTATAGCAATTATGACTCATTAGTTACATTAATATATTTCATCCTGTTGAATATCAGGAAGAGTCTCTGAGGGCAGTGTTAGAAAATACAGGGAAATGAAACTTGAGTTTGACCCAAATGGCAAGCTAAGTTGCCATGTCTTTCCATTTTGGTATAAATTCACAAGAAAACAACATCTGGCTCCAAAGCAACCTAATAACATAATTGTGAGAAATGACTTTCCTCTTCATGAAACACTCTTGCAGAATTAAAGAAAATAACGTTAGTAAATAACAGTAACTTAAACAGTAATTTAAAAAAAAATTCTAAAATGATGTCGCAATGCAGAAATCAGCCATGTGCAAATTCAAACTTTAAAACCACCTAATCAACATTTTCTGAAGCCTGCAATACTGATTTTAACCAAACGACGGAGCAATGAAGTCTCATCATTCCTCTGCTTGAGAGACATTTATCATTTTAATATAAAAAATATATTTCCATCAGTCTATTTTACAAACATCGACATCAGATGCATAAAACACACGCTTCAATGTACAGTCAATGTGGAGTCAGCTGTTTGTAAATATCCTCAGTTGCAACACACCCAAAGTTATGAAAACTGTAAGTGATGACGGCCTTATAATTATTACTTTGGAATGAGTCGAAACTAGGCTTCGCTCATTAATTATTGCACATTATACATTGTGCCTTGCATGCTTGTTGTAACCCAAGCACTGTATTGATTCATAATTTATGTGTATTCTACATGCACATCCCACTCATCATATATTTTGGCCCAGGCCACTCATTTTTATTATTACTATTTTCCACATTTACTATAATCACTGAAGTCATCAAAATTGTGCATCAGCACAAACAAGTATAGGAATTATCAAAAACAAACAACAACAAAAGTTGTCTTTTCTTAAATATAAGACAGTTATAAGCAAATACAAAACAAATATAAGCAGTTTAAGCAGGCAAGTCTTTAGATCAAAAGGTTTTCATCAGAAACATAAATTATTTCAGTATAAAAATGTATATATCTGTATGGCTATTTTTATGGCTAGTTATATATGGTCATTAAAATGTAACATTAAAACATACACACTCCCTCATATGAGATATGGGTTTGTCACAATCACCAGATGGAGTGCTCTTGATAGCCACCAGAGGGCACTCCATCCCATACCCTTGCCACTCAATCCTGGACTGCATTTCCCATAACCCATTGCCCGGACTCATCATGTCTGATTGTTTATATGTCAGGATCACCATACTCATCCTGACAGGGTTAAGAGGTGCTTTACTTTATGGCTCTGTTCGGTTGGAGAGTGTTAAAGCAAAAGGTCATGTTTAATTTATCAATAGGAAGTTATATATATAACAAAACTATACCTTTACGGGCTTCAAAAGGGGAAGTCGTGGCCTAATGGTTAGAGAGTCGGACTCATAACCCAAAGGTTGTGGGTTCGAGTCTCGTACCGGCAGGAATTGTAGGTGGGGGGAGTGAATGTACAGCGCTCTCTCCCACCTTCAATACCACGACATTTAAGGGAAACAAAAAAAATACGATTTATTAATCGTATTAAAAAATATATATATATATATTTTATTTTTACAGTCTATGACATTTATATATATATATATATATATATATGTAAATTTTCCCATTTTCCACATGTCATGTCTCTGTAAAATCCTACTATGTTTATTTGTACCAGTGCATATTTGCAACACTGCATGTGAGTATATACAAATACAGCTACAAAGCAGAAATCTGGAAAATGCAACGAAAGATTTCATTGTAATGTGAGAGAAATATGCAGAAAATAGTCAAAACCTAGAGTAAACTGAAAACCAAGTATTAATGACCAAAATCAAAGCTCAGAAACGTTTACATTCAGCAAGAGTCATTAAAAGTGTTGAACTCACGGTCTCTGTAGAAGAGTAGATGGTCTGCTGAGAAGCTCCAGGCAGATGTACCAATGAGGAGCTCCATGCTGATTAATATAGGCTTAGGACTTCCTCTTCCACTGGAGAAAAACACCTCCAAGGAACCAGAGTCAAAGTCAAGAGGATCCCAAGATCAGGTCAGTCTGACACACGAATCTCTGACCTTGCTTCCGATTCTTGATGACAACAGCATATTCCAGACCATCACTAACATAGATGACACACATTATGATGACTACAGTGCTTTTTACCAATAAAACATATCACTATAAAACTATGAAATGTTCCCAAATGCCATTTTAACTTGCATAATCCTTAAGTGGTTTTATGTTTCAGTCAATAAATTATAGTTCAAGGTTATCAGGAATGGCCTTCAAGAACATACATACTCTTTTCTGATTGAAATCAATAGGGAAGTTGAAAATGCATGCTGATGAAATATCATACCTCAGATCAAACGTTTATGATGTCTTAAGCCACCAAAGTCAAGAGGATCCCAAGATCAGGTCAGTCTGACACACGAATCTCTGACCTTGCTTCCGATTCTTGATGACAACAGCATATTCCAGACCATCACTAACATAGATGACACACATTATGATGACTACAGTGCTTTTTACCAATAAAACATATCACTATAAAACTATGAAATGTTCCCAAATGCCATTTTAACTTGCATAATCCTTAAGTGGTTTTATGTTTCAGTCAATAAATTATAGTTCAAGGTTATCAGGAATGGCCTTCAAGAACATACATACTCTTTTCTGATTGAAATCAATAGGGAAGTTGAAAATGCATGCTGATGAAATATCATACCTCAGATCAAACGTTTATGATGTCTTCTCTGAGTAGTGATAATATAAACATAGCACATGGGACTGACTAATAAGCTAAGAACAGCCTAGAATCCATGTTGCTATAATACAACAAATCAAACATATGAACTTTCTTATACTAAACGTTGTCAGACAGAGCTTATGAACTGTGATATGAGTGTGAAAGGGAGAAGTTGAAATTACTTTGGGTGCAATCTGACTAAATTGAAAAGAAAATGGCTCAGTTATGTCATAACTGGTAATACTCGAGCAGATTCATATGTCAAACCTGAAATACTACAAATAAAAAAAGTTATAAAAGAAAAAGACAACTACATCGGGGAGAATTTCAATTGAATATTTCAAATCATTCTGATGGATTACTGTGTGAACTGATCACATGTGAGGCAATAAACTAGTTTTCAGAAGTCAGGGTGTGTGAGATGCTGTTCTTAGAAAAGTATAGCAATTATGACTCATTAGTTACATTAATATATTTCATCCTGTTGAATATCAGGAAGAGTCTCTGAGGGCAGTGTTAGAAAATACAGGGAAATGAAACTTGAGTTTGACCCAAATGGCAAGCTAAGTTGCCATGTCTTTCCATTTTGGTATAAATTCACAAGAAAACAACATCTGGCTCCAAAGCAACCTAAAAACATAATTGTGAGAAATGACTTTCCTCTTCATGAAACACTCTTGCAGAATTAAAGAAAATAACGTTAGTAAATAACAGTAACTTAAACAGTAATTTAAAAAAAAATTCTAAAATGATGTCGCAATGCAGAAATCAGCCATGTGCAAATTCAAACTTTAAAACCACCTAATCAACATTTTCTGAAGCCTGCAATACTGATTTTAACCAAACGACGGAGCAATGAAGTCTCATCATTCCTCTGCTTGAGAGACATTTATCATTTTAATATAAAAAATATATTTCCATCAGTCTATTTTACAAACATCGCCATCAGATGCATAAAACACACGCTTCAATGTACAGTCAATGTGGAGTCAGCTGTTTGTAAATATCCTCAGTTGCAACACACCCAAAGTTATGAAAACTGTAAGTGATGACGGCCTTATAATTATTACTTTGGAATGAGTCGAAACTAGGCTTCGCTCATTAATTATTGCACATTATACATTGTGCCTTGCATGCATGTGGTAACCCAAGCACTGTATTGATTCATAATTTATGTGTATTCTACATGCACATCCCACTCATCATATATTTTGGCCCAGGCCACTCATTTTTATTATTACTATTTTCCACATTTACTATAATCACTGAAGTCATCAAAATTGTGCATCAGCACAAACAAGTATAGGAATTATCAAAAACAAACAACAACAAAAGTTGTCTTTTCTTAAATATAAGACAGTTATAAGCAAATACAAAACAAATATAAGCAGTTTAAGCAGGCAAGTCTTTAGATCAAAAGGTTTTCATCAGAAACATAAATTATTTCAGTATAAAAATGTATATATCTGTATGGCTATTTTTATGGCTAGTTATATATGGTCATTAAAATGTAACATTAAAACATACACACTCCCTCATATGAGATATGGGTTTGTCACAATCACCAGATGGAGTGCTCTTGATAGCCACCAGAGGGCACTCCATCCCATACCCTTGCCACTCAATCCTGGACTGCATTTCCCATAACCCATTGCCCGGACTCATCATGTCTGATTGTTTATATGTCAGGATCACCATACTCATCCTGACAGGGTTAAGAGGTGCTTTACTTTATGGCTCTGTTCGGTTGGAGAGTGTTAAAGCAAAAGGTCATGTTTAATTTATCAATAGGAAGTTATATATATAACAAAACTATACCTTTACGGGCTTCAAAAGGGGAAGTCGTGGCCTAATGGTTAGAGAGTCGGACTCATAACCCAAAGGTTGTGGGTTCGAGTCTCGTACCGGCAGGAATTGTAGGTGGGGGGGGTGAATGTACAGCGCTCTCTCCCACCTTCAATACCACGACTGAGGTGCCCTTGTACAAGGCACCGAACCCCCAACTGCTCCCCGGGCGCCGCAGCATAAATGGCTGCCCACTGCTCCGGGTGTGTGTTCACGGTTTGTGTGTGTTCACTGCTGTGTGTGTGCACTTTGGATGGGTAAATGCAGAGCACTAATTCTGAGTATGGGTCACCATACCTGGCCACATGTCACTCACACTTTTTTTTTTTAAATAGCTTTATGTACATTCTATGAACCGGCAGATGGCACTGTTGTCAATATTCCAAGACCTTAACTCTTTTCCGGGCATCATGCTGTACATATACACAAAGACACACTGTACACATCCACTAGCTGTCAGGCTATCAGAGACTGAATTCCTTTTATACAAAATATTATTAAATATTTAAAACGAATAGCTACTTCTGTGTATACATATTCTAACAAGTACAATTTTAGCTGTATTATTTGTTTCCCCTTCAAAAATCGCTCTTGTATGCCTGTATGCCTTGCCCCCAGTTGCCCTGCTTCCTCAGGTCATCAGACGGGTCAGGGAAGTCAGATGCTCACTCCTCTTGGTGGCCCCACTCTGGAGGAATCAGATGTGGTTGATTCAGCTGCTATAGGCAGCCCCTTTTCCGATACCACTGAGGAAGGATCTTCTCTCGTAAGCGAAGGACATGATTTGGCATCCCGGGCCAGAGCTGTGGAGCTGTGGAGCTTTCATGCTTGGCCCCTCAACGGGAGCCTTTGCAGCTCCCCACAAGTGTAACTAATACCATTCTAGAGGCCAGAGCACCATCTACAAGACGTTTTTACGCCCTTAAACGGTATTTTCTGACTGGTGTGCAGCTCGGAACCAGGACATGTCATCGTGCGACTTGTCCTACGAGATGCCCGGCCCACAACTGGCCCAGCGCTCGCCTGAATGCCTTCCCCCCAGTTGCCATGCTTCCTCAGGTCATCAGACTCTTCTACAAGAGCTGCTGGTTAAAGGGCACACCCTTTCCATGCTCAAAGTATATGTGGCAGCCATCGCGGAGAATCATTCTCTTGTGGCCGGCCAGTCAGTCGGCAGAAACCTCTTAGTCATTCGTTTTCTGAGGGGAGCTCAGAGATTGAATCCGCCTCGCCCTCATACTGTGCCGACTTGGGACTTATCTACAGTCCACAGGGCACTGCACGGTCCTCCCTTTGAGACGCTTGCGGCCCCTGTCGCATAACACCATCCTCCTTCTGGCTTTAGCATCCGTCAAGTGAGTGGGTGACCTGCAAGCACTGTCAGTGCTTCCTGTCTTGAGTTTGGGCCTAACGACTGTAGAGTCGTCTTCAAACCGACACGGCTATGTGCCAGAAGTGCTCTCCACTCTGAGCAGGGTCCTAATCCACTCTGCCCGGTTTGGGCTCTTAGAATGTATGTTGAGTGCTCTGGCCCCTTTAGGCACTCAGAGCAGCTCTTTATCAAGCGTCGCGTTAGTTCTGGCAGGTCACGTTAGTCAAGCTCGTATCAGCTGACCTTCAGCTGATCCCCATCTACCTATGGGACTACGACACCTATCTAAGCATTCATATATAAGGTCCCTCAGTATTATCAGCAGTTTTCGCACTGCTCAATAGCTAATTACCCTCCTCCATCCCCAGCTCCTCCTCTGTCAGTCGGGATTCAGCCTTTTGATTCTCCTTGAATCAGACTAATTCTAAAATGTGTACATAACATTATTGAACTTTAACAATATCTGCAATACATTTATGTTGGTTCGGTTCTATTTACCCTGGGGGGGTTATCGCTGCTCTCCCTGCTCTCATCCATGCTAGGCTGCATGGAGGCGCAGGGAGTTCTTGCCCAGAACAGAACCATACCGCCAATCCAAACTGTATGCTAATTGTCAATCATCTTTGACGATAGTGGTCCTGACAGAAGTATGCTTCGGAGGTCGCTCTAAAGGGCAGCCGTTACGCATCTCGCTAGATAGTAGACTGACTTATGCCTCAGTGGGCTTGCGGTGTACTATAGGTGTGAGGGCCCACTTCACCAGAGGAATGGCCTCCTACTGGACGAGATCCAGCGGGATTTCTATTGCTGATATTTGTGCGGCTGCCGGCTGGTTGTCGCATCTACCTTCACTAGATTTTATAACTTGGACGTCCCTGCCTTGCAGGCATGAATGCACCACTATGAATTCACCATTCAGAATACACCAGCTTTAATGATGCATTTCATTAATTTATTGTGTATTTAATGATTGTATCAAATTTAATTATTGAATTTAATGATTTTGGGCCATCCCTAATACTTTATGTAAATATTTCAATATTCATTGATTTAATTGAGTAATTTGGCCCTCAATAAAATTACACCTTCAACATTTAAAAAGTTTTTAAAGTATTTTTGATAGCTGTCTCTTGAATGTTGAAATTTCTATCGAAATACATTTTTGATCAACCCTTTAGCTTCTAGTTTCTGTTATGGCCTACAATTTCTGTTTGATTTTCAGCTGTTCAAAAGCTAGTTTAATTGGCATGGAAGTATATTTACAAGCCGACTTAAAAACGCAATGCTTCTGAGTTAACAGGTCCTTCTGTAGCCAGAAAATTGCCATTGATCGTTGTTAAACTGTCGATAATTTAGATCTCGAATGTTGATTTAAATTCTTCCAAGGTTTGAGTGAAATGCTTGTTTTCTCTACCAATTTGTTTCAAACACCCTAGCTCAATATCCTCTTAAGTTAGAATAATATCTGTATGTAAAAGGCAAATCCCATTCCTCCAACCAAGAGGCGGCAGTAATTGTTTTGTAACGATACATTTCAACATGAGAATAAGATAGTTTAGTGCATAGATGGTTCAGTGGGCGGAGTTAGATGCACTGACAGATGATTGACAGCAGCGCACAGCTTCGGAATCGGCTGGTTATTGTAAACATAGACTTTGATCAGTGTGAGTCACTGTTATGGCTGCTGTTATCAGACTTCTCTCACCGTGGGGATTTGATCGATTCGTCCGGTAAGTGAGATCTTATTAGAGATGTGCTGTTTGGAACTGAGCGCTTATTTTGAGCAGTTTCAGACACGAGATGCACTTCATTACAATCTGCAGTATTTCTATTATTGCTCTGTAGACATGTTGTGCTTTGCAATAGACATGCTCCTGAACCTTGTGTTTGCCTTGAGCTTGCACTGACCTTTACCCTCCTTCATAGTGTCAGATCTTCACCTCTCACACACAAGCTTTAGAGCGCGCGCACACACACGCTCCCATTCATCATTTCACATAAAAGCACATCATGGGACACTGAACTGTAGTGCTGCCATTGTAATATATTGATGATTTATGTTCAGAGACAGTAAAGCTGCACTCATGGGAGCATCAGTAGAAGAGTTCAACGCGGCCAAAGAGAAACTTGGAGCTCTGAAGAAGGATCCAGGGAATGAAGTCAAACTCACGATCTATGCGCTCTTTAAACAGGTGAGAAATGATCAATAACTGATTGCTCCGGACTAATAAAACGCACTCACTCTTGGGACAAAAAAGGCTACAGAAGTGAAAAATAAAAGTGTTTTTTTTTATTCATTTGTACTGCATGTTGAGGTATGTTTTTGGATTCAATTTCATGATTGTTTTTCATTTCTCACACTGCTTGTGTTTCCTTATACTATTGTTCAGTAAGATATTTAAAGGAATAAAGACTTTTAGTATTTTATAAATAACTCAATCACACACAGACACAGACACAGACACATACACATACACATACACATAGACACACACACACAGACACACACACACACACATACACACACACACACACACACAGA
>NW_015505458.1:107718-155128 GCF_001515645.1 Sinocyclocheilus grahami
ACACAGACACACACACACACACACACACACACACACACACACACACACACACAGAGACAGATCCTACTGCAAGATTTGTTGATGATTCCAACCAAAACACATGCTACTTGTAAGGTTTATTGCTTGTTCTTACCTGTTTGGTACCATTTTACTTTTTTGAGTTACTGAAATTTGATGTTTTTGTTTTTTTTGTTAGAAATAAATGATTACTCCGTCTCCTACTTTGTATTTCCCTTATATCATGGTCAGATTTGTCTGAAAGCATATTTTGGCATTTTGTATAGTCTCCCCAACACAAATGTTTTTTTGTTTTTTTTAATTCTACAATTTTAGCTTGTGATAAAATCTAAAACTTAAGAGGTTAAGTACGTTACATCGATCGTTTATAGATTTCAGCCCATATGCAGCCATTGAGTACAAAAAGCAAATAGTGTCTATTGATATTTTTGATATTTTGATACCATCGTATGTCACCAGATGTCACCCAAGTGACCAGATTTTTAGGTTTTGGCTGTCTGAACTTACTGGAATGATTTATTTTATTATTGTATTTGATTGTTTTACTGAAGTAAAATAAGCATATTTTGCATAAATATGGTACTTTTAGAGGTAAATAAATACATAAAAACACCAAAAATCACAAAAAACTGCATATTGACAGTTTTTATTTTATGGAAGATAGTGAAATGACATTTATAAAATAATTTAAAAAACTGGATCACACCTGAGACATTTGTTGCCCAAATTTGTCCACAAAGGACCAATTAAGGGCTGCTATACGCTGCTAAATTGTAATTATATTTCACAATATTAATGACTTTACTGTATTTTTTGATCAAATAAATGCAGCCTTGGTGAGCATAAGAGACTTCTTTCAAATACAGATTTGTTTTGACTCCATCCATAAAACCAGATTGTCCTCATCTCTCAATTATGATGCATTTCTGTTTTGTAAATCATCAGGCCACACAAGGACCCTGCAACACCCCCAAACCCAGCATGCTGGACTTTGTGAATAAAGTGAAATGGGATGCGTGGAAGAGTCTGGGCTCCTTGTCACAGGTGAGAGGAAACAGGAACATTCATCATAAGACATCATATTACTCTAATGTATTTTTTAAGCGAATATAAAGAAAACCCCATTTTGGATCAGCTTTTCATGTATTACTACAGGGTTCTGTTCAAATTTGTAATTAATTACAAAGCAAGTAAAAAAAAAATATATAATTGGAATAAAAATAAAATATTATTAAAACATAATTATCATAAGTATTTTGTTTTAACTTACATGCACACACACATAAATAATAAAAGGCAACAATAGAGGCATTGTTATTCTAATATTTATATATTATATATTTGTTATGGGCTTTTTGTTTTTATTTCAGTTTTAGTTATAATTTTAGCACCGTACTTCAAATTAATCTTCATTTCACTTAGTTTTAAGTTTAAATTAATCTAATAATTTATTCATCTTTAATTCATGTAATATTTTATTTATTTTGACTGAAATCCAAACCCAGCATGCTGGACTTTGTGAATAAAGTGAAATGGGATGCGTGGAAGAGTCTGGGCTCCTTGTCACAGGTGAGAGGAAACAGGAACATTCATCATAAGACATCATATTACTCTAATTTATTTTTTAAGCGAATATAAAGAAAACCCCATTTTGGATCAGCTTTTCATGTATTACTACAGGGTTCTGTTCAAATTTGTAATTAATTACAAAGCAAGTAAAAAAAAAATATATAATTGGAATAAAAATAAAATATTATTAAAACATAATTATCATAAGTATTTTGTTTTAACTTACATGCACACACACATAAATAATAAAAGGCAACAATAGAGGCATTGTTATTCTAATATTTATATATTATATTTTTGTTATGGGCTTTTTGTTTTTATTTCAGTTTTAGTTTGAATAATTTTAGCACCGTACTTCAAATTAATCTTCATTTCACTTCGTTTTAAATTTAAGTTAATCTAATAATTTATTCATCTTTAATTCATGTAATATTTTATTTATTTTGACTGAAAACAGGTTTGGATTTGATATCAGGCCACATGTTATTCAGGTGTCAGGAAAAGGTCTCCGGCTTTAATCTAATAGTCTTGCAGACCTCGAAATGAAGAGAGAGCACGTAGAAAGCTCAGTGCATCTGTGGAGCATACAGATGATGATTGTGTGTTTTAATGTTGTGATGTAACTGCGTTAGGAAGAGGCCAGGCGGCAGTATGTGGATCTCATCACGTCTCTGGTGGGAGAAGAAGCTCCTGCGGTGGCAGCGCAGCCCACCGGGAGCACAAAGAGCTTCCAGACCCTGCTGATCAGCACCGAAGACAACATCACCACCATCCGGCTCAACAGACCCGAGAAAAAAAACGCCATCACTGCGGAGGTGAAAACGTTGCTTTGGATACATACGTACATGATACAATTATGTAGGATGTCAGTTGTGTAGGACATTGGTCATTTATAAATAAATATTTGACCACAGAATGCCAAGACTGATCAATCAAAAGTATTATAACATTACTAAACGACTATATTTATTAATATTAGCAGTATTATTTTAGGAATATTATAATAGTCATATCCAAAATGAAACACTACGTAGCACATGGCAAATTTAAATTCATATGGTTGATGTGTCTGTTTAAAACACAAACTGTGAGGCAGTGTTATTGTAGTATTATATATTTAAATGCTGTATTCATATTTTTATTTTAGTACGTTTTAGCAATGATGTGCTTTTGCATTATTCATTTTTGGTTTTTAAAAATATTTATATGTTGCTTTATTTTTATTTTAGTACTTTTATTGCTGATTTTTTTATTTCCCAGTTTCATTGAAGTTTACTGTATGTTTTTCATCTACTATTTCAGCTTGATTTCAATTAACATGTTTTTTTAAGACTTTCAGTTTTAGTTTACAGTAGCAACATTTTTTAGAAAATATTCTTTCGTGTTTTTGCATCCTGTAGATGTACAATGAGCTAATCGAAGCTTTGGATCTGGCCGGAAAAGACGATTCTGTCATTACAGCGATAACAGGTGAAGTACTCTACTTTGCCTTTCAGTGTTTGCAGATGTTAAAGCAATGTGCTTATCCTCCTTTTAACGTCTCTGAAGGCAGTGGAGATTATTACTGCAGTGGAAACGACCTGAACAACTTTACAAAGAGCCCTGAGGGTGGAGTAGAGAAGATGGCTAAAGATGCTGGGCAGTTACTGAGGTAAAGTCTATTACACTTTATTCTAAACCAGTTTATACTATTTTTGAGGTTGATGGGATGTTATGATGGACATATACACATATGTGTAATAGTTTGAGGCTTGTGTTGTTTTAGGAGGTACGTAAAGGCATACATTGACTTCCCCAAACCTCTGATTGGAGTCATAAACGGACCGGCGGTGGGGGTGTCAGTCACCCTGTTGGGACTCTTTGATGTTGTTTATGCCACAGAGAGGGTGAGCTGCTTTCCTACTGTATATCAGTAGTCCATTATGTCTGTTTTAATTGTATGTATATACTGTATATCTGTCTGTATTTTAGCTCTCCGTCCTTTTGTTTTGGGTGTAGGCGACGTTTCACACACCCTTCAGTCAGTTGGGTCAGAGTCCAGAGGGCTGCTCTTCATATCTTTTCCCCAAAATGATGGGCGCAGCAAAGGTATGAACATCCACTGTAATTTGAGATTAATCCGTTAACTACAAAAATATCATGACGATAATTGCAGTTCAATTTTTTAAAACAACTGACAGCACTAATATCAGCGGGCTGCAGGATTTGGGGGGGGGGGGGGGGGGGGGAACCAACATACTGACCCCAAACTTTTGAATAGTAGTGTATATTTTAAGATTAAATATAAAGTATTTCTTTATATTCTCTTTATATAACCTTTCAAATACAAATATTAAAATTTAAAAAAGTAATTTTACATGGCTGGCTAAATTTTTTGGTGGGGTGAATTTAATCATTTGTTTTTAAGTGTTTATAATGGTTGCCGTGTCCCTTAAAGGGGTCATGAACTGAGAAATCAAATTTCCGTGCTTTTGCATATGAGAGACGCAGGACTATGGAGGAAAAATGGGCAGTGTGCTGGCTTTGGGGGGGGGGGGAAATCAGATTTTTCTGATAAAATGTTTTGATTGCAATAAAAAAACAAATGTATTTATTTGTAGGGGTGCACAATTTGGCCAAATATTTAGTGATTTTTACATATACATTATATATATATATATATATATATATATATAATACTTTATTATAATTGTTATTACTAAATAAAAATAATGAAACTAAATATTCAGATTTTAGTATTTCACTATAAAATAAAAATGTAGTATATAAAAAATTAAAATACAACTACTAATTTTATTTTATAGTACAACTGTGAAATTTCAATACCAATATTTACAGCTGTCTTAAAGGATTAGTTCACCCAAAAATGTGAAAATTCTGTCATTAATTATTCACCCTCGTGTTGTTCGAAACCTGTAAGACCTTCGTTCATCTTCAGAACACAATTTAAGATATTTTTGATTAAATCTGAGGGCTCTCTGACCCTCCCATAGACAGCAAGGTAACTACCACGTTCAAGGTCCAGAAAAGTACCAAGATGATCGACAAAGTAGTCCGTGTGACATCAGTGGTTCATCTGTAATGTTACGAAGCTACGAGAATACTTTTTTGCGCAAAGAAAACAAATTACTTTATTCCACATTTTTTTATACCATGTGTGTGTGGCGTGTGGCAGCGCTCACTCAGATCCGGCGTAATGACGTCATCACGCCGGATCTGGGTCAGCGCTGGCGCCGCCACACGCTCGCATCATGGTATAAAAAAATGTGGAATAAAGTCGTTATTTTTGTCTATAGGAGGGTCAGATATTATCAAAAATATCTTAAATTGTGCTCCGAAGATGAACGAAGGTCTTACGGGTTTGGAACAACACAAGGGTGAGTAATTAATGACATAATTTTCATTTTTGGGTGAACTAACCCTTTAACTCTTTCCCCGCCATTGATGAGTTATCTCGTCTTTTAGATGAAAACGCTTCCCCGCCAAAGACGAGTTTTTACGGCTTTTCGTGTTTTCACTGTTATACACTCGGGGGCGCCATTACGCATCTTTTGAACGAGGACAAAACCTCCCGAACAAAAAACACACGTGAACAGGACGGAGAAACGAGCGATATCTCATGTAAACAGATGCATATGAAAAATAATGCGATCATCAGCAATAGACAGCATATAAATGAAAACAGCATAATGTTACGGAGTAAAATGTTGATCTAGGATGTGGTATATGTCTGTGCAAGCTTTGGAGGTGTTGATGGAAGCGATTTACTGGATTTATGCTTTGATAATCGTACTGAATATTATCCAGATATCGTTTTTGCTCAAAATTATGCATTTTTATGAAACCTACCTATATTCAAGTGTTGATAAAAAAAAGAATGCTTTAAGCTAGAATAAAACTGATTATTTTTTTTTATTTAAAAGTAGAGGCTCAGATCTTTATTTTGGTGTATTGCATATTCAAATATCCATACAGCAAAATATACTGGAGGCCATCAAATTTTAGTGAAAATCATCAAAATCGCTGGCGGTGGCTGGAAACTTTTTTCAGAAATGCTGGCGGGGAAAGAGTTAATTATTATTTATTTTTTTTAAGCTAAGCGATTAGACTTACTATTTAACCTGGTGGGCAATTGAGTGAAAATAATCATAATAAATAACATGCTTAGGTCACTCTAAGTAAGTAATTTGTATGTTGACTTAACAAAATAATGTAAACACTGTGAATTTGTGTTGCAGTCAAAACATTGCTCTGTCTGGACTTACAGAGCAGCACAGAAATGCCACACTTCACCTTCAACTCTGTTAATATGTCTCTCAGATATGTTCTTCTCAGATATTGTGTTTGACTCTTCTCTCTGTTCAGGCTAGTGAGATGCTGTTGTTTAACAAGAAGTTGACGGCTGCACAGGCCTGTGAAGTGGGTCTGGTGACTGAGGTCTTTCCAGAAAGCTCCTTCCAGTCCGAGGTGTGGACCAGACTGAAAGCCTACGCCAAACTGCCCAGGAACGTAAGTACTCAGGCTGCTTGAATTGTGATGTACTAGTGTTAAAAAAGTCAAATTATTATTCTCAAGTAAAAAGGATCTTGTTGCATGAAAACAAATGCTAATCATAGAAAATGTGCAACAAAAGGCAAGAAATTTCACTTCTTTTCACGTGTTTGCACTCATGGTGGTCTTCTCATACCCCTTCAGTCTCTGGCTCTGTCGAAGCAGCTGATCCGCGCGGTGGAGAAAGAGAAACTTTATGCGATCAACGACGCAGAGGTGGAGAGACTGGTGGAGCGCTGGCTCTCAGACGAATGCATGCAGGCCATCATGAGCTTCTTCCAGGCCAAGTCTAAACTTTGAGAAGAGTCCATGGAGCCATTCAACATGCAGCCTCTTCCCAGAATTAACTTTCTTTGGGAGTAGTTTTTCCAGTTAACCCTGTATCCTACAAACAACAGGAAGAACCACCCAACTCATAGGATTTGTATAGCATTGAATGATGTATGCATAACATGAGACATTTTATTTAGTCATTCTGTCATAACAGTTTAATTAGACAACCGTAAAATACAGTGTTATAGAACAAAATGAACCGTCTGTTCCATTTACCGTACCAGATGTGCACTTAGAAGATTGTAACATTCAGTGCCTTACTAATGCGAATGCATTTGTGTTCTTTTATATGAGGGACAAAATTCAGTGCTCTATACTGTATGTTCTGTTTCAGATGCATCAATCTGTGACATTTTGTCCTGAATACATTTTTAATACCTGCTTAAATACCTGTAAATGTCTTGTTAGTGCATATTTCATATCATATGAAATATATCAGTGTTCCTTGAAATACCATGCAAGTGCTCGTTTATGATCAGCTACATTAGTATATATAGTGCTGGTCGTAACTGATTACATGTAATCTGGATTACATAATCAGATTCCAAAAATACTTGTAATTAGATTAACTTGAAATTTTAAAATACTTGTACTCATACTACAGCTACTTTATTATTGATTACATATTATTCGCACAATAGCAATTCATTATTCCAAATTCTTCTTTTTCTTTAAACTCACAACCCTCTGCAATTCCTTCACGAACCTTGACATCATGTAATGTTTAATAAACTTCATGTTGTTAATAACAACAAATGTAATATTTTCTTTCGCTTTGTTTTTTTATTTTTTATATCAATCTGGGGTAACACTTTAGAATAGGGAACACTTATTCACTATTAACTACGACTTTTCCCTCAATGAATTCCTAATTTGCTGATTATTAATTGTTAGTAAGGTAGTTGTTAATTGTAGGTATTGGGTAGGATTAGGGATGTAGAATAAGGTCATGTAGAATAAGGCATTAATATGTGCTTAATTAATGACTAATATTCTAGTAATATGTATGCTAATAAGCAAGTTAAGAGACCCTAAAATAAAGTGTTACCCAATATGGTACAAGATTGTCCTATTTAAATCAAGAAACGTGTTTAATCAAAAAGTAATCTGATTATATTGCCTAAAATGTGTAATGTAACGGATTACGTTACTATCTACAATTGTTGTCATGTTATTTTTTGAATCAGTAATGCACTACAGTATGCAAGTCATCTAGTATTACTATCTGATATCACTGGAACTGGCGGTCCAGTAAATCCAGCAGATGGCAGAGGACACCAGTGAAAATGTAGGTAACAATATGAAGTGGTTGTTGTAATAAAGCGTGAATGTTGTTTTCAAGCGCATTTTGTATATATTTGAATAAGCTGGTGTTACTGTATTCAAGTTAACCTATCGCTGTTTAACAAATGTTTACACAGTGAAAATGACCACATTTCTGTATCTTTGAACACCAGTGTTCTTCCTCAATGTAAACCACCAGGTCTAACAAGTAGCCTGCACACGCTTTGCATCTCCCACTTCGTTTGCCTAACCGGTTTGTGACCCCCAGTGAAAACCCTCATCTGGTTTTGTTAGGGAATGTGATGTCGCGTCTGAAAGGTTAGGAACTCTTTATCAGCAGTGGGCAAAGCTTCTGGCTGGAGTTGGTGGGTATTGATTTGTCTAGGTTAGGGTTCACTGACTTGTTTATTGAATAACAAAGCACTCATGTGACAAAATGACCTGCTCCATTTTTAAGGCCATTTATATGTACAGTACTAAAAGTTGATGAAATTACATACAAAATACAGTTTTATGGAATGATATGTTAAGAGTATTTCACTATGGGGAAACAAATGCAAGAGAAGTTCACACGAGAGGATTTTTTTTTTTTTGAAAGCCAATGGGGTCCGATGTTGTTTGAACCCCAGTGACATTCAAAATATCTCTGTTCATGTTTCACAGAAGAAAGAAACTCATTGAGGTTTGGAATAAAATGAGAGTGAGTAAATAATTTTTCATTTTTAGATGAATTGTCCCTTTAACCAAAAATACTGATGCTATCATCATATGCATATAAACATTTTGTCTATTAAAACTGCAGGATGAGAATGTCTGTCCCCCAGTACCACTGCTTCTTGCTAGCGATTGCAAATATCAAGTTGTTTATGAATATGAATATGAATATGAATATGATTTCTAGCATACATAGATCTTCTTTTGCAACCTATATGAAAGTCAGCAGTCCTCTCAGAATCTGACAGCAGGTCCAAGCTGCGGTTATAGCACGTGTTGAACTGCGGTTCTCTCATGGGGACACAGGTATGAATCTGGCATGCATCACATTCCTGTCACATAAGCGCCCATGAATACAATAAAAAAAGACCCTGACAGCGGGTAGATCCTCAAAAACTGTGTTCCCAGCTGAAACCGTTGGCCCTCTGCTCGTAAAACACTAGACAAAACTGAGCGAGGTCCGCACCTCTTTCCACACAATGTTTGACAGATAGCAGTTAAAAATGCCGCCACACAGCTGTGTACCTGCTTAAGTTTGGAATCACCCGCAGGAAAAGGCCTAGTTACCCTAATGCGTAAAAATAAGACCCTCAAGCAAAACGGGAGATGATTTCCTCCAAGCTGAGGGAAAAACTCTCCAGAGTCAAGGTCTAACCTCACAGCTGAGGACAAAGAAAACCTACGCTGAGCTTGTGATTTCAGTCCGTGCCCCAGTTTTACTAAGACAGCCCAATATGAAACCCCACAAGGCATCTCTAGCATGGCTTCTCTTAAAGAGCACAAGTTTCGAGTTATGCGCTAATATGCCTCCTCTGCAGACTACTTATGTCACCTGTGTTAGAATCCATAATTCACTTTCCAGCTAAACGGATACATTAGGTATCTTTTGGGTTGTCCTACAGAGACTGTAAAAAAGCACCTTTCCAAGTCTCGTAAAGCTGCAGGTTGTGATTTAAAGGCCATCTTCCTCCAAACCCAGGCTGGGTTTCACTGGTTTGTGAGCTTTCTGTCTTTTTCACCGTCGTATTCTCAGCATTGTCAGGATGTTCACTCCACACGCTACTGCAAATATCAGCTCCAGGGGCAAGAATAGGATACACCTTGTACAAACACAGGAATCCCACCAGGTGCTGGGAGACTGGAAAGGCAAAACACATCCATCACAGGGCTCCGCTATTGGCAGGATTGAGCGCTGGCTCACGGTTCAGGCCAGTGTTTGTCTAGCTGGGGTTGAGATCTTCAACACACTGGAGGAAACCATCATCATTTGGAGGAAACTATCCACATTTCCTCCTCATGTCATTCCAAACCTGTACGATTTTCCTTCAGTAGAACAAGAAAGAGGGTTTGACAAATGTGTGCTGTTCTCTTAAAAGTAAAAGCATACAATAAAACCTTAATCATAAAAGTAGTCTTCATGTGCTAAATCAGTGAATAAAGAAGAATCATGTGCTAAATCAGTGGTTCTCAACATTTTTTATTTTTTTTTTAATTGAAGGCATCCCACTGCCCAACACAATATTTGAAAGCCCCTCATTTTTATAGTTTTCAGTCATGTGACTGAAGGGCAAAACATTCAAATATCTGCAGCACAGGACTGTCATGAAATGGAGAATGTTCTTGATATTTACACGTGAAGAAAAAAACAAAACATACTAAGTTTCAGAACACAAAACTAACTCCCCAATGTAAAATTGTAGAATTATTCTACACTTCTGAAACGCCAGGGTTTGAAATCGGGAGAATCGTAATGTCATGATTTCCCCCTCAACACGCCCTTGCGTCATCATCAGTATGTAATCAAGGAGGCGTGTTATGAACAACTCATAAATCTTAGTGAATCAAGCCAGTGACTAAACCACCAGACGGACTAGAGACACACCAGATAAACCTGCAAATGTTTATTTCAGAACTATTGTAAGCCCTGGTCCATTTATGAGAGATCCAAACATGTGCAGTGCCGTTACAACAAGGTCACTTATGGCCGAACGACATGATTATTTGGTATTATGAAGACATTGCTAAAGAACCCTGAGCTCATCTGCAAATGTTGAATGAGTCCTATAGGCTGTAACCTACAAATTGATTGCAAGAAAATATATATATACAGTATATATATATATATATATATATATATAAAAAATAAAATAAATAAAAAATAACAAAAAATAAAGTCGTGGCCTAATGGTTAGAGAGTCGGACTCATAACCCAATGAAGACGCTGAAGTGTGCTTGGTTATGAAAGCAAAACTACTTTGTTTGGTCTTCCAAAAGAGGACGATATCCGCTTCGTCATGCCTGGAGCTGATCTGTGCTGCTCGCTGAGGAAATACATCAACTTTCACCGTGGATGAAGCAGAGTCCAGCCCACCTCAGCTCACTCTATCCCGGTCTCAGCACACGCTAAGCCGGGGCTTCCCCTCACGGTAGGCCGCTGTGTTTTTCATTGCCACTGATGATTCAAATGCGAGTTTTGGGCAGTAGAGTAGCACTTATTGTTTGTCACAAATGCAGACAGAGGTTTATGTTTACACAACGCGATGCAATGCAACGCAACACGTAAAAAGACAGTATAAGTCATTATAATCAGCAATTGTGTCCCCACTGGATGCAACAAATGCTTTGTTTGTAATGGGTTTTAATGTTTATGTCTCGTCGCTCCGGCCGGACACGGCATCAACAGTATGTGAGGGGCGTAACATTTCCATCTCACGCTTGAGGTATTCGGCCAATCACAACGCATTGGATAGCTGGCCAATCACAGCACACCTCGCTTTTTCAGACCGATGAGTTTTGTAAAAATCGACTCGTTTCAGTAAGGCGGGGCATAGAGGAGAAAAAATAATGTACAGTATGTGGAAAATAATGTGTTTTTTGAACTTTAAACTGCATAAACACATTTAATTACACCAAATACACAAAATAATGTTCTTTTTAGCAGCATCATATGACCCCTTTAATATTTTTATATTATAGTCATGATAGTCATAGCAACCATATACAACAATCAGGCATAACATTATGACCACTGACAGGTGTAGTGAATAACACTGATTATTCATCATGTCACCTGTTAGTGGGTGGGATACATTAGGCAGCAAGTGAACATTTTGTCCTCAAAGTTGATGTGATAGAATCAGGAAAAATGGGCAATTGTAAGGATTTGAGCGAGTTTGACAAGGGCCAAATTTTAATGGCTAGACGACTGGGTAAGAACATCTTCAAAACTGCAGCTCTTGTGGGGTGTTCCTGCAGTGGTCAGTATCTATCAAAAGTGGTTCAAGGAAGGAACAGTGGTAAACCGGCGACAGGGTCATGGGCAGCCAAGGCTCACTGATGCATGTGGGGAGCGAAGGCTGGCCCGTGTGGTCCAATCCAACAGATGAGCTACTGTAGCTCAAATTGGTTAAGAAGTTCTGATGGAAAGGTGTCAGAATACATAGAGCATCGCATATTGATGCGTATGGGCTGCATAGCTGCATACCAGTCAGGGTGCCCATGCTGACCCCTGTCCACCGCCGAAAGCATCAGAACTGGACCACGGAGCAATGGAAGAAGGTGGCCTGGTCTGACGAATCATCGCTTACCTGGGGAACACATGGCACCAGGATGCACTATGGGAAGAAGCCAAGCCGGTGGAGGCAGTGTGATGCTCTGGGCAATGTTCTGCTGGGAAACCTTGAGTCCTGCCATCCATGTGGATGTTACTTTGATACGTACCACTGATCTATGCATAGTTGCAGACCATGTAGGCCCTTTCATGGAAACGGTATATTCCCTGTTGGCTGTGGCCTCTTTCAGCAGGATAATGTGCCCTGCCACAAAGCAAAAATTGTTCAGGAATGGTTTGAGGAGCACAACAACGAGCTTTAGGTGTTGACTTGGCCTCCGAATTCCCCAGATCTTAATCCAATCGAGCATCTTTGGGATGTGCAGAAGTCTGATCCATGGAGGCCCCACCTCGCAACTTACAGGACTTAAAGGATCTGCTGCTAACATCTTGGTGCCAGATACCACAGCACACCTTCAGGGGTCTAGTGGAGTCCATGCCATGTCCATGGGACAAAAATATCGGTCAAAATAGATTTGCATTAAGGTTAGTGCACCCTCACAATTTTCAGAAGTACCCCCAGTGATTTGATTCTGGAACCAGACCTGCCCTACTGTCTTATACAGACTATTTCAAACTTCTAATTTTGATGTTTAACTTGAACGAATGAAGACAGATTGGAGATGTTTTTACTTTGCATTATAAGTCTTCCGCATGCTACATTTTTTCAACGGTTTTCAAAAAGTGCTGGGGACAGAATCGACTTTGGCAAAAAATGGTGGGGACATGTCCCACCCACAAATTACGCTCATGAGAATTAGATGAATTTCCACCGGTCAACAGATTCTTGCTCACAAACCAATCGTAGATTAACGATGCACTTTTATTGAGTTGCACAAGTAAATGCATTGGTCATGCTGTGTACCTGAGAAGATTTGCCATGATTAATTTATTCTGAGTAAAGTTTTAGTCACATTTACGGATTTCAGTGAACTTTTTGTGGGCAAAATCCAGTCATTTTGACAGGAATCCATGTGAATTAAGATTTCCGCATGCAGATTTTGTCATGTATGAAAGTTTGCATTTGCCATAGAATAGGCTACATAAATAAAATGTGATTTATTATCTCACAATTCTGACTTAATTCTTGCAATTCTGAGTTTATATCTCACAATTTAGATAGCAATGACCCTTTTTATGGTTTTATCCCGTGGTGGAAATCAGCTTTCACAGTCATGTGATCTCAACGTGTATCAGCATATTTTTAATAAGTACTGCTCATTTGTTTATGTCCAAGGACATTTAATCGGGAAGATGGATTACATTGTGAAGATGACGTAAACAAAAAAAAGGAAAGGGCACCCCAAGTCGTTACATTTTGATAACAAATTCTGAAGACATTTTTTTTCTTTGGTCTAAAATAGGAACATGTGCTATTGTTAATATGACCAAATTTAGGAACAAATAAAGAGGAAATTGTACATTAAAAGTGAACCATACTGGATATTGTGACAGAAAGGCTTTACACTGCCTACAAAGTTGATTCCAGAAATATTCTCGAATTATTTCTGTATGTTTAAAGAATGAGAGAAAGTCATACGAGGACTGCTTCTGTGACACTGACCTTCTTTCAGTCAGCATGCCCTGCTGCTTTCAGGCAATAACGCAGTAAATTCAGCAAAATAAAAGTCTGCAAATTTGTCTTTGTTGGCTCCACTACATTCAGCTTGGCACATTCCTTGAGAAGTATATTTCTGGAGCTCCAGGCTTTCTCCTGTACTTCTGCATCTTTATAGGCTGACAACCCAACACAATTTACATTTATGCATTTTGACAGACACTTTTATCCAATGTGACTTTTATCTATTCATTATATCAGCATAAAGTTAAATGGAATAAGTATCAGTCATATTTAAAATACGCCATTAAAAAAAGCATTTACACTGATGTCGATTAAATCGTTGGAGGTCGCAATGTCTTTGTTTTGTTAGCCGATGGATCGCTGTCCCTGCATCACTGGGTAAGGCTGAGTTCAACTTTCAAGTTCATGTCATCAGATAAGACATCAGATGACCTAGGACTAGGTAACAGCAGGTCTTCCCCTGGATTCGCTCTCATCATACTGTATTTTTAAGAAATAAAAATACAGGCTTGGCAGCGAGTTTGGTCTTGTTGGATTGTACTGCACAATATGTCATGGGTCTGGATCTTTCTGCTGGATCTTTGAATCATGGCTGCTTCCCAGGCTCATGGAGGTCCTCCTAATGCTGACCCAAAAGAAAAATCGGCCTATTTCCACAGCTAAGATAGACACTGCTTCATGTCTAAGTGGACCAATGTACAGCACAGATACAGAAATGTTGGCTAGCCATCCAGTCCTGTCACTTCATTACGGTGATCTCAGCCAGAGTAAACAAAGTTTGACCATATATACATATTTATTTTGTATATTATATATGTAATAATATATCAAATATGTAATGTAATTACATTAACTACAATATTTAATTATATGTGATTTATTGCTATTAATTAATCAGCTCTGGATTAAAAATGTCCAGCTCCAAGAGTAACTTTCTGGTCCCATATGCCTTTTCCCATTTAGTTCATGCTGACCTACTGTATCTCTAAAGTGAATATACCTGTATATACAACTGTCTATTTTTATTCCTTATTTACTTGTTCTATTTTTCTATTTTTTATTATCTGTGTTTTTGTTCTGTCACTGTCATTCTGTTACACTGTGGAGCTTCTGTCATGAAAACAAATTCCTCGTCTGTGTAAACATACCTGGCAATAAAGCTCATTCTGATTCTGATTCTGATTCTGATTCTGAACAGCCATGCATGTATGTGAGGGTTACACTTTATAGGTGCCTTTACACAGCTAAATTAAGGCTGCTCTGTGCCTGCTTAAGGTCTTAGGCCGGGCATACACTGTGTGATTTTCATCCGATTTTGAGCCGAATTCTGACTCGTGCGACACTCTTTTTGAGTCAGGCCAAATTTCAGCTTTGTCGTGCATCTTATGATGTGCTGTGTACAGGGGGTAACTTCCAACCGGTAATCGGATGGACGGATGAATTTCTAACATGTCCGAAATTTTGGTCGCCCCTCATGAGGATATCGCACTGTTGAAGCAGAGCTACGAACCGAACCGTTTTTTCCCCCCTCACTGCACCTGTGAGAAAACAGAAATGAAACCGAAGCGATAGAGGCTACACAGTTTTGGGTTCGGGGGGTCTCACGTGTTTATTTCGCTCGTATAGTGTGAGCAGTCAAGTTGCAGCTCGATGACTGGACTGTATAGTGTGAGCACATAAATCCTGAGCTTTGGCTTGACATCGCATGCAATTTACTCATACAGTGAGAAATGGTATTCAACAAAAATGTTGCTAAAATCGCACAGTGTATGCCCAGCCTTATGAGAGTGGAACGACACGAGGGTGAGTAATTAACAACAGAATTTACATTTTTGGATGAACTAACCCTTTAAGACTCTGTCTATGGATCCAACAGGATGATTCCCTTGCATCTAGCCAAAAACTGTGATAGGCTATAGTTGGCAGTACTTTTAACACGTGACAAAATATATTGTACTATATAATGTATTAAATGACCTAATTGATTAAGTATTTTAAGTATTTCAAATACAAAATACTGTCTCTCAAAGTATTGCACAAAATACAAATGACAAAATACTCAAAAGTAATTAAATACGTATTTTAAATACATTTAATTAAAATTCTGCCCATCTCTGATTCTACTAACCCTAACTTAACAGTCTACTAAGGGCATCTTTACACAGCCGAGTTAAGGCTGCTCTGTGCCAGCTCAAAAATCTGTGTAAAGATGTAATGCGGCATAAAATCCAGACTACATTAAACCTTTTTAGAACCATTTAGGTGTCTTTATGTCAGTCTGCATAAACCTAAATGCCACTTCTGAAGTGCTTCTGTGCCACTTTTGCATATTTCAATAGTTCACTTTAGACATTATACTAACTATTAAGGCACCTTTACACATCTGAGTTAAGGCTGCTCTGTACCTGCTCATAATTCTGTGTAAAAACACAATGTTTAGCCAGACTAAATTATGCTATGTTTAGACCCACCTCAACCCCAGTATAAAATCATACAGTTGTATTTGAATCTGTGTAAAATGCATTCATGCCACCTCTGAGCAGCATTCAACGGTGTGAAAAGAAAAGGACAAGGCATATTCACTTAACAGTCTACTAAGGGCATCTTTGCACAGCTGAATCTTTATTGATCTGTGACTGCTCAGAGTTCTGTGTAAAGACATAACGCTGCATAAAAACCAGGTTAAATTAAGTCTGCTCTGACCCACTTTAGCCCCTAGTAGCAACGTTTTATTTGTATCTGTGTAAATGCTTATATGCCATCTCTGAGCAGCATTAAACAGTCTAAGACACCTAAATGCCACTTCAGAAGTGCTTCTGTGCCACCTTTGCAGTGTACAAGTAACTTAAGCCAAATTTACACTGCAAAGGTGGCACAAAAGTGCTTCAAAAGTGGCATTTGGATGTCTTTATGCTGTCTGTGCAGGCTTAATTTAGTCTGGCTTTTATGCACTATTGTGTCTTAACACAGAATTTTGAGCTGGCACACAGCAGCCTTAACTTGACCGTGTAAAGATGCCTTATTAGACTGTTAAGTTAGGGTTAGTAGAATAATGCCAAATTTACACTGCAAATGTGGCACAAAAGTGCTTTTAAAGTGCCTTTACACAGATTTAATGCTGCTCAGAGGTGGCATATTTGCATTTACACAGCAATTACAACTGCATACTTTGACACTAGGGGGTGAGGTATGTCTCAGAAGGCATAATTTAGTCTGACTTTGATAAAGCACTGCGTCTTTACACTAAATTTTGAGCGGGCATAGAGCGGCCTTAGCTGTATAAAGATGTCTGAAGTTGACATGTAAAGATACGTACAGTTAGCAGAATGTCTAAAGTGGACTATCAAAATGAAGTGTTACCTAAGCGGGTGTCTATGTGAATCTGTACTCCATTCGTTCCAGACAGGCCAAAAGCTCCAGAAGAGAAGGCTGCTGGTGAGAGAAAGACTACCATTTTATAACGAGCAATAAAACATGACTTGTGAAGAGATGTGAATGTCACTTTAAGTGTTTTGCTTTTCTGTTGGGAGGGCGTGTGTCTGGATTATAAGCAGGAGAGGATGTCAATCTCTCCGCCTTTGTGACAGATTTATCAGAAGTGTCGTTTACTGGCAGACAACGTCCAACATAGATACGCTCATAAGCTATTTAAACTCAGTCATAGATGACATTATCACAGGTCAGAAAATTTTTGTAAAAAGCTCAGGTCAGAGAATCCACAGATGCATAATAAGATGAACTGTTTATGTGCATTTGGGGAAAGCATCTGGACAGCCCAGAGGCTAAACACCTGGAGGAGTTAAAAGAGGCGTTTAGGAAATCGCTTTGAGGGGACAAATTAAAGCCTTGGCATGTGAGACTTCTAGAGACTTTAAAGCTTTTGTCAGTTGTATCGGGTAGATAATATGCAGCAAAGTTATATATACTATATATATATACATATACAGTGGGTACGGAAAGTATTCAGACCCCCTTAAATTTTTCACTCTTTGTTATATTGCAGCCATTTGCTAAAATCATTTAAGTTAATTTTTTTTCCTCATTAATGTACACACAGCACCCCATATTGACAGAAAAACACAGAATTGTTGACATTTATGCAGATTTATTAAAAAAGAAAATCTGAAATATCACATGGTCCTAAGTATTCAGACCCTTTGCTCAATATTTAGTAGGCACAAAAGTGCTTTTAAAGTGCCTTTACACAGATTTAATGCTGCTCAGAGGTGGCATATTTGCATTTACACAGCAATTACAACTGCATACTTTGACACTAGGGGGTGAGGTATGTCTCAGAAGGCATAATTTAGTCTGACTTTGATAAAGCACTGCGTCTTTACACTAAATTTTGAGCGGGCATAGAGCGGCCTTAGCTGTATAAAGATGTCTGAAGTTGACATGTAAAGATACGTACAGTTAGCAGAATGTCTAAAGTGGACTATCAAAATGAAGTGTTACCTAAGCGGGTGTCTATGTGAATCTGTACTCCATTCGTTCCAGACAGGCCAAAAGCTCCAGAAGAGAAGGCTGCTGGTGAGAGAAAGACTACCATTTTATAACGAGCAATACAACATGACTTGTGAAGAGATGTGAATGTCACTTTAAGTGTTTTGCTTTTCTGTTGGGAGGGCGTGTGTCTGGATTATAAGCAGGAGAGGATGTCGATCTCTCCGCCTTTGTGACAGATTTATCAGAAGTGTCGTTTACTGGCAGACAACGTCCAACATAGATACGCTCATAAGCTATTTAAACTCAGTCATAGATGACATTATCACAGGTCAGAAAAGTTTTGTAAAAAGCTCAGGTCAGAGAATCCACAGATGCATAATAAGATGAACTGTTTATGTGGATTTGGGGAAAGCATCTGGACAGCCCAGAGGCTAAACACCTGGAGGAGTTAAAAGAGGCGTTTAGGAAATCGCTTTGAGGGGACAAATTAAAGCCTTGGCATGTGAGACTTCTAGAGACTTTAAAGCTTTTGTCAGTTGTATCGGGTAGATAATATGCAGCAAAGTTATATATACTATATATATATACATATACAGTGGGTACGGAAAGTATTCAGACCCCCTTAAATTTTTCACTCTTTGTTATATTGCAGCCATTTGCTAAAATCATTTAAGTTAATTTTTTTTCCTCATTAATGTACACACAGCACCCCATATTGACAGAAAAACACAGAATTGTTGACATTTATGCAGATTTATTAAAAAAGAAAATCTGAAATATCACATGGTCCTAAGTATTCAGACCCTTTGCTCAGTATTTAGTAGAAACACCCTTTTGATCTAATACAGCCATGAGTCTTTTGGGGAAAGATGCAACAAGTTTTTCACACCTGAATTTGGGGATCCTCTGCCATTCCTCCAAGTTGCAGATCCTCTCCAGTTCTGTCAGGTTGGATGGTAAACGTTGGTGGACAGCCATTTTTAGGTCTCTCCAGAGATGCTCAATTGGGTTTAAGTCAGGGCTCTGGCTGGGCCATTCAAGAACAGTCACAGAGTTGTTGTGAAGCCACTCCTTCATTATTTTAGCTGTGTGCTTAGGGTCATTGTCTTGTTGGAAGGTAAACCTTCAGCCCAGTCTGAGGTCCTGAGCACTCGAGAAGGTTTTCGTCCAGGATATCCCTGTACTTGGCCGCATTCATCTTTCCCTCGATTGCAACCAGTCATCCTGTCCCTGCAGCTGAAAAACACCCCCACAGCATGATGCTGCCACCACCATGCTTCACTGTTGGGACAGGTGATGAGCAGTGCCTGGTTTTCTCCACACATACCGCTTAGAATTAAGGCCAAAAAGTTATATCTTGGTCTCATCAGACCAGAGAATCTTATTCAGGTGTTTTTTAGCAAACTCCATGCAGGCTTTCATGTGTCTTGCACTGAGGAGAGGCTTCCGTCGGGCCACTCTGCCATAAAGCCCCGACTGGTGGAGGGCTGCAGTGATGGTTGACTTTCTACAACTTTCTCCCATCTCCCAACTGCATCTCTGGAGCTCAGCCACAGTGATCTTTGGGTTCTTCTTTACCTCTCTCACCAAGGCTCTTCCCCCCCGATAGCTCAGTTTGGCCGGACGGCCAGCTCTAGGAAGGGTTCTGATCGTCCCAAACGTCTTCCATTTAAGGAATGGAGGCCACTGTGCTCTTGGGAACCTTAAGTGCAGCAGAAATTTTTTGTAACCTTGGCCAGATCTGTGCCTTGCCACAATTCTGTCTCTGAGCTCTTCAGGCAGTTCCTTTGACCTCATAATTCTCATTTGCTCTGACATGCACTGTGAGCAGTAAGGTCTTATATAGACAGGTGTGTGGCTTTCCAAATCAAGTCCAATCAGTATAATCAATTTTTTATTAATTTTTATTCAGTTTAAGTTATTTTAGTACATTAAGTTGAAATCAATGAACATTTGAAATGTTGCTAGCATTACATCTAGCTTAAATTAATAAAAAAAAATGTCTTTGTATATTTAACTTTATTTCCGTTAACATTAATTTGACTTAAAGTAACAAAACTGTTATTGTTCACGGTTTTGGTTTACTATAATAACCTTGATTTGAAGTTAATTGCAAAATATTCAAACATATATATGCAATAGTACGTGAAGTGTAAGGGTACTGGCAATCGTCTGAGCCGTAAATACTAATATGATAACCCTACTGAAAAAACGAGTGTGAATTTTCATGCTGTTCTAAATTGGTAATGCTGGTTAGTACCGTAAAATATAAACTGCAGAGGCTAATAATGTTTTCTACTCTCTCTTGAACTGTGAATTTGGCAAGCAGAGGACAGTAGTGTCATGCTGACAGACAGATCTGCATTAGATCAAAAGTACAAACTTCAGGTGTGACGCACCTTCACTATCGCCACATAAAGGTGAATCACAATCAGCCAGGAGGTTTTAAAATGAGAGAAGGAAAGCATCTGGCAGTGAGGAGAAGAAGCGTGGGAGTGTAGATCAAAACAAAAGGACCGGGATTCCATCACTGCGTCATTCTTCCTCATCCATCTCTCCTGAAGAGATCACAAGCATCTTATTCAGTCATGTTCACACAGCTGTAAAGCCACAGCTTCTGCTACTGTGCCAACTCACGGCATGAATCAAGACACTCTCTCTGAGAATGAACTGAATGGGGAAGAATGATTGCAGACAAGTCATATCTCACAGGTTCAAAGACATGAGGTTCATGTTCTTGACAGGATCTATTAACTTATTCAGAATGTGTTAAAATTGAAATGCATATGATTTTAAAGGGGTCATATGATGCAATTTCAATATTTCCTTTCTCTTTGGAGTGTTACAAGCTCTTGGTGCATAAAGAAGATCTGTAAAGTAGCAAAGACTAAAGTCTCAAATCCAAAGAGATATTCTTTATAAAAGTTAAGTCAACCACGCCTACCTAAAATGGCTTGTTCTAACACGCCCCCACATATCTACGTCACGATGTGGGAAGATTTGCATAACGCCGCCCAAATGTTCACGCAAAGAAAGAAGGTGTAACTTTTATTCAGGATCAGGAAACAGTCCTCCATAAAATGCTGCACACATCTGAATATTTTGGTTGTACTGTTCTGGAACAGTGTTGTAAACACAACTTAACCACTGATTTCTAGTCGTGTCTTCTTTTGGAAGGCCAAACAAAGTAGTTTCGCTTTCACAACGAAACACACCGCATCACAATTTGTAGCGTCTGGACCAATCAAACACACAATATATATTTTTAAGGACTTTAGTCTTTGCAACTTTAGGGATCTTATCTATGCATGAACAGCTTGTAACACTCCAAAGAGAAAGGAAAATTTGAAATTGCATCATATGACCCCTTTAAGAAAAAAAGTTGTCATTGACACTATAGACAAATGAAGACTTTCATTTAATTGAAATTAAGTCTAATTTTCAAACTCTTCTCCTGAAAAAAACCCCCACTCAGGTGTATGTGTAAATTTAACAAATTACAAGGGGACTCCAAGTAAAAACATGCAACTTTTAGTAGAAAGACTGAAATAGTATTTTCTTGTAAAACATAAAAAAAATTTTTATTTACAACTTCAATATATATATATCTTAGCAATGTCCCAAACTGTGCTCAGATTTGTCAGGATACTCATCCCTGTAGTATGGTGGTATGTATCCCATCAAAATATCTCTGACTAAATTATCCACACATATTATTTACATTCATTTTATATACATTAAAAATGGTGTAGGATTTACTTTGAAACAGTTTTCACTTTTAAAGTGCCCCTATTATGCCATTTTGGGAGTCTCCAACAACAGGTTTACATGCATGCAAGGTCAAAAATTGAAATCTTTTCATCCCTCTATTTTAGATTTTTGGCCAAATCCGAGCATAATTTGAAACATTGTTGAGATTGCTATTGAAATCCTGAAAGAGATAGATGTGGGATTCCTCACATCTTATTGTCGAGAGACTTATAAAAGGCAAATTAAACCAAACATTTCTGTGATCACTTACTCACTCTCATGTTGCACCAAACCTTTAAACCGTGGATAGATAAATAAATAAATAAAATAAATTATTTGAAACGCTGAGATAAAATGACTGGAATAGACTCCCATCAGAATTAAAAAATACAAAAAGTCATTGTGGTTTCTCTAAAAAAAAAAATCAACTCTGGTCAAATGAAAATTGTGCACATTTATTGGGATCTATGTATTGATTTTCTCCCCCCATATACCTTTCCTGGGACTA
Source organism: Sinocyclocheilus grahami (assembly GCF_001515645.1). Taxonomy (NCBI): domain Eukaryota; kingdom Metazoa; phylum Chordata; class Actinopteri; order Cypriniformes; family Cyprinidae; genus Sinocyclocheilus; species Sinocyclocheilus grahami. Next base: position 130,087 of record NW_015505458.1, read on the forward strand.
CACTATAGATGAAAATTAGCCACCCTGGCTAATTCTGGGATTTTACATTGATTTGCATTTATTATTAATATTTATCGTCCCGGATTAAATAAAGAGAAAAATCCCCTTTTTTCAAAGGAAAGAAGGTCATACAGGTTTGGAGTGACACGAGCAAATTGAGTGAACTATTTCTTTACTAACAAGAGTCAATTGACTGTCAATTTAGTCCAACTTAAAAGAAAAATAATTCCTTATTTGTGGAAAATTAGACAATAAGCTTGGTTTTCCATACTTTGACCAAGAGGATGTTTTTCATTTTCTATCAACAGAAGATGGAACACCGCAGGAATGATCACTTATAAACAGCCAAGTTATGAAAGAATGATAAATTAGAACTTAATGAAATGCGAGAGTAGAGGCGAAAAAAGAATGGCTTGAGAAAAGAAGAAAATACTCCATGTTCTCTCTATGCACCAACCCTGCCGGCCAAATATTGTTTCACGTCACACGTATCTGCCTGCCAAAATGAGGCGAGGGAAATTTCTGCAAGCATTCAACATATCAGTCCTCACACTCACACACTGGTTCAATTAAAAATGAAAGAACAACACAAAAGGGCCTCAGAACACATTCTTCACTTTATAATCATTAAAATAGAGTGGAGGCACAGCCAGCGCTTTCAGACTCATACAGGAGCTATACTTCTATGTTTACCCCGTCTTGACTCAGTGACCAGCAAAATCCATCAGCCCCTGATCATTTCCAACCGGTGGGCCTTGGGTCAGTGATTCAGCTGATCAGTGAATCAGCTCAGCCGGTAGTGCAGTCATATGTCTCTCCTCAGAGTGCGTGTGGACTGCCGGAAGTGAGAATGAGCAAACGGCCCAGCTGTGGTTTCTCATAGGAAGTGAATCGAGTCGGCTGTCACCGCCAAAACTACTGTGTGGTTCGGTGATATGGAATGCTAACGGATCAGGCTGAAGTTAGTTTAGGCTTTATTCACACTGCTCAAATTGTTTTTGTTTTTCAGATTCAGTCTTTTGTATTGGCTGTCCATACTGACATTTTGCAAGAGATGAAATCAGATCCATTTGTTCAGATGGTGTAGTCAATATCGAGTATGTCGGAGTCAATAGTAATAAGGGAAACAACGTCAAGACTTTCATGCATAGAGTAAGTATGTGCTTTGTCAACAAAACACACTTTTCACACTCTTACTTGTCTGTTTGGTTACACTTTATTTCAATAGTCTACTTTATACATTCTACTACAGTAACTATAAGTAACTCATTATCGTATTAGGAGACTGTTAGATTAGGGTTAGTAGAATAAGTTGACATGTACTTGAAAAGTCAGTGAAATGTCTGTTGGGAAACCATCAAAATAAAGTGTTATTATGGTGTTTTAGGAGTCTCCTACAATATGCATGCAAGGTCAAAAGATGCTTTTGTTTTCTCAAAATATGCATTTAATATTACCTCATTTTCCAACGATTCTTAAATAATTAGTTCGAAGCAGTTCTGAGATTCAGTTTCTCTAAACCCCTCCTTTCCGTGAGCCTGCTCTGCTTTGATTGGTCAGATGGCCCAGTCTGTTGTGATTGGTCTACCGTGTGCAGCACGTGTCGGAAATGATACGCCCATTGCCATAGTTCTGTATTTTGAACGCTCGATAGAAAATATAAACATCTATTGTTATCAGCTTATTTTTTTCCATGTTTACTTCCAAGTCTAAGCTAAAGTCTATGACAGATGTTGCTTAAACGGCAGAGCTGTGGATCTCGCCAAGGCCCCGGCCTTCATTCGGAATGAAAGGGCCAAGGGTGGTTAGGGTGCAGAATGGTTTGTTCTCTACGAATAAATCAACTAAAGCTAAAGACAACGTGAAACAGCATTCACAACCTATTTTACTTCCTTAATTTACCTTGTTTCTGCCACTGAATAAAAAAAATAGAAAAGGTAATTGCAACTTTTTATCTCACAATTTCGAGTACCCATTTCGCAATTCTGACTTTTTTTGAGTTACAAAGTCAGAATTGTGTGATATAAACTCTCAATTGCATGTTACACAGTCAGAATTGCGAGATATAAACTGTTTTGAGATGTAAACTCTGGATTCTGAAAAAAAAGTCACAATTGTGAAATAAAAAGTTGCAATTACCTTTTTTATTATTATTTTTTTTTAATCCAGTGGTGGAAACGAGCTGCCATAAAAATAAGACATTGAGTAAGTAACAAAAATGATATGGCAGGTGCTTGGAGGTGTTACACACTTGACCTTTAATGATGGCATTTGATTTACTCTAGATTAATTAATGAAATCAAAAGTTTGGGCTATGTGCATCCAAGTACAGTACAGGCTGATATACTAAGTATAGGCCACATGGGAGAATGCAGCATAATTACCATGATGAATGCAATGGTTACGCAGATTGCGTGAGAGCGTTTTGGCTCTCATTTCCCATCTTTGCACTTCTCCAACAGCAGGGACGCTAAGGCAATCAACGTTAGCCTATCTGACCTCATGACTTGGAGATTTTCCCTGTGGTCTCCAATGAAACTCACACAGGGAGGCAGAGTCGTTTCCGGTTTCAGATAGCGCGTGGCCCAGACAGCCTGACCTACAGCCTCTCTCCAACCCCAAATCCTGGAAGGGATAGACAGTAAGAGAAACATAGTGTGCGATAGAAAGTTTTGAATCCTGGAGACGCTCACATCTGGAGAAAGATTTACTCATTCAGTCAATCTCTTTCTCTAGGGTTGAAAAGGCATTTTCCCTGCTCCTTCCTCTCCCTGTTCTCCATTCACGTTTTAATGGGATGTTGTCTCCCTGCCGTGATGGTGAGGAATCACGTAACCCCTGTGTCACTAGACTCTCATCCCTCTCTCCGTTATGTGTCCCCTGATGAAAAGACAGAGGTGGAGGAAGCCCATCCATCACCTACTGGCGGCCCAAATCATCCAGACTGTCCTGCCGTGAGACATTTAGCCACGTCCCAGCTAAAATTAAGAAACGTTTCCTCAGATAGGACTTACAAAATGTAATTGCTACAATAACTTAGCTTAGGACTATGCGGGATTGTTGACTTGTTATGTTTGGAGAATTGGAATTGATATCTTTATCCCCTACTACTTTGTATATTCAACAAGTCAGCAAGTTCTGGGTGTTTATTGCCGTGTGATACAGAGTATTACCCCATGTCACTGCAAGTCTGTTGCTGGCTGAAGTGCTGTCCTATAGTAGTAACAGTTCTCCTGTCTCAGGTATGAGACTGCAATGGCTCATTTTAACAACCCTAATAAAAATCTAGTCTCCACACAACCATTCAGTGCCTGAAGAATGAGAAGTTGTATTTCTGTTTCTGCCTTCCGTTGTCTATGTGAATAACAGATAGATAGATAGACAGATACAGTAGATAGATAGATATATAGATAAATAGATAGATAGATAGATAGATAGATAGATAGATAGATATTCTCTGGATGGTATCATCAGTATGATGATTTCAAGTATCCTTGGGGCCAAATGGCAATTATTAATTGAGAAATTGTCAAAATAATAAAAAAAATAATAATAAGAGAGAGACACTGTGATATTCATAATATCCATAACATGCTATATTAAATAATGTGAATCAATACTCAGTCCTGTATTTCACACACACACACACACACACACACACACACACACACACACACACACACACACAGTGGGCACGGAAAGTATACAGACCCCCTTAAGTGTTTCACTCTTTGTTATATTGCAGCCATTTACTAAATCATTTAAGTTAATTTTTTTCCCTCATTAATACACAGCACCCCATATTGACAGAAAAACACAGAATTGTTGACATTTTTGCAGATTTATTAAAAAAGAAAAACTGAAATATCACATGGTCCTAAGTATTCAGACCCTTTGCTGTGACACTCATATATTTAACGCAGGTGCTGTCCATTTCTTCTGATCATCCTTGAGATGGTTCTACACCTTCATTCGAGTCCAGCTGTGTTTGATTATACTGATTGGACTTGATTAGCAAAGCCACACACCTGTCTATATAAGACCTCACAGCTCACAGTGCATGTCAGAGCAAATGAGAATCATGAGGTCAAAGGAACTGCCTGAAGAGCTCAGAGACAGAATTGTGAAAAATTTAAGGGGGTCTGAATACTTTCCGTACCCACTGTATATAAAATAGTATTTCTTGACTCTGTGCAATGAGCAAGTTGAACCACAAGAGGGACACCTTACAGTGATTTGTTAAATGTTATACAGAGGAAAGACTACCATAATATTTGATCCAAATCAAGTTATTAAACATACATTCAAAAATACATACAAACATGGTATACAAATCAAATAACTATGTAAATAATATTTACTAAAATATTGCTGATGAATAAAACCATATCACATAACTAGGATAAAGGCAAAAAAAAAAAAGTCAAAAGACTAACAGACCCCTTGAATCACTACACTTAACTACATAATGTTTTGCCCCAGACGTTCTTATACTACAAAACCAAAGGCTGACTCTCTCAAAGCAGACTTTAGACACTGACTTCACTCAGCATCACTGAGGAAGGGGGGTCTCCTGAATCAGAACTTTGAGTAATCCAGAATTAGTGCATCATCATGTCTTAAATGGTACAAACGTCTACGGAACCTATGGCACACCTTGACTCGTATGACTGCGGGATCCCTCATACGTGTTTCGGCTGACATGCAGACGAACGACCCACACATGCCCTCGACTCAGCCTTTGATGATGTCACAACCCCAGCTGACTGTCTCACTAAGAATCTGTCCTTGGCCAATTAAACAGGAAGTTAGCCTTCTGGGCATTTCCTGGTGAATCTGCACACAACATGTGTTGCAGCAGTAAAGGGAAGCGTGGAATACTTTTTTACGAATAAGGAAACGGTTTAAAATTGGAAAGAAAAATTAAGTTCTCTGAAAATTACTACTGGCAATCTCCAGTTGACCAGAATTGGCTAACACTTTTATGAGGAACTGCTATGCCACTGGAAAATTCTCAAGTACTACTATAAAAATACAGTTTGACCATTTGAGTTGAATTTAGTCAACCAGCTATTGAAATATAATCATATTTTAGAGAGTTCTTAATACAGAAGTGTCTTACATTTAAAAACAGCAAGACAGTGAAAATTTACAAATGAATGAACTTAGTCACTCTTCACTTAATAACACTTGTCATGTCTGTCAAGCAAATCCCACTACGTGCTCCTTAAACCCTGCGGGGGGAAAGTTACTCTGACCTACAAATAGAACAATTAGAAAAATAAATAAAAAGGAAATGTAAAGAGAGGGAGTGAGCAAGGAAGAGGGGAGGGAGGGAGGGAAGTATAATTACTGTGTTTGAGAGAGGAGATGTAGTAGAAACAGACAGACAGGGGAGCAAGAGCCAGCGAGAGAGTCCAGCCCACTTCAACAAAACCATTCAACTCCTGCACAGTGAGCAGTCCCAGACCTCTTACGAGCACACTGCTTCCCTGGGGCACATCCAGAAGCCGACTCTCCATCCCATACAAACTTCCCAAGGACCTGGAGAGGGAGAAATCCACTGACAGAACTATTCCTGCTTTCCGACCAGCATCTCTTCTCGCAAACTTACCAGCAAGGATTACACTTTTCCTCACTTTTTTTCCCCTCTAGTAGTTTAGCTCTTACTTTTTTGTTCCTCTCAAATTTTTTGTCAGATTGAGCTCATCCACAGGCAGACAGACTTTACTGCCAGCTGTCGGCAACCGGACGGATTCTTGTCTTTCTTTGAAAGGAACTTTTGAAGTAAGTTTTTCATTTTCCAACGCGGTGCAGACACTCTCTAGCTCTCTTCAGCAACTGACACTTTTCATTTAAGGATGTCCCCTCTCCCTGTTCTGAGCGGGATCTTCCTGCTGCTCATCCAGACCTGCTCCCTCAGTGCCATGGTCACCAAAGGGAGCCTGGCAACGTCCGAACAGGCAGCCACGGACTGTCCCTCTTGTGCTCTGGCACGGCTTCGAAAAGGTGAGGGTGAGGACGAGGGAGCCCAGCAAGACGTGGTCGAGGCGGTGAAGAGACATATACTTAATATGCTGCACCTGCAAGAGCGCCCCAACATCACGCACCCGGTGCCTCGAGCTGCGCTCCTCAATGCCATTCGCAAGGTACACGTGGGACGGGTGGCCAAGGACGGCAGTGTCCTGATTGAGGATGAGGCCAGCAGCCGTCAGGACACCGAACAGGCGGAACAGACAGAGATCATCACGTTTGCTGAAGCTGGTGAGTCTAAATTTCTAACAAATGTCTAGAGGGTGATCTTAGTCCTTAAATACTTTAAAGTAAATCGGTCAGTCTTCCCTCGTGGGATGAAACCGGAGAGGTGGGTTTATTTCAACTTATTATCACCAGTCTGAAGAGTTCAGAGAAACCTGTTGCCACCGCACAAAGTCAGAGCAGTGAGAAATACGCTGCGGCAATTCACTCCCCCCTGTCGAGGGTCCTGCAAACCTCCTGCTGGGTTAGAGAATCAGTAATTATCTGCGAGGGCCCCCCAGGCTTCTAGCCATAAGCTCTGCACTGGAGCACTTCCCTGGGGACTGACAGCCTCCTATGTAGCCTCCTATGTAGCTTGTGACTGAAGAGGGTTGAGAGAGAGATAAAAAAAATCATAACGCATAGGAATAAAAAGGACTTCATATTATAGGAGGGAAAAGAAGGCTGTTCAGTTACTGCCTTTGTGTCGGGTTTCAAAGGCAGTTGAAAGAGCATTGTCGGCTGCAGTGAGAGCTGTTCAAAGGTGCTGTCAAGCCCATGATGTGAGGAGAGATTGGGTTCTTCTCTGAGTCATGCAGCTCAAACGGGTCATGAGAGACAGAGCCGCGGCGTGCTGCAGGAGCTCTCAACAGATGTGTCAGACCTAAAAAGCAGCAAACAGAGCAATTGGATTGCTTGCCTGAAAGATGAATGTTTCATGATTTTAGGGAGCAGAGACTGTAACACTGCGGCCTTGTGGATTATTTAAAATGACTTTATAGGTATAAAAATGTATTATACATTTTTAAAATGGAATAATAAGTATACAAGAGACGTGAGGTAAACTAGAGTAAGAAATAAATCCTTTAAGACAAGATGTCACATGAAATAATCCACTCGCTGGAACTCTTAAAATATACAACAATATGCAGGATTCCCCACACGTTTTTTTCCCCCACAACTTTTTTTCTTCCCTGACTCATTCATGACTACTGCAAAAGTATGTTTCAAAATCATTTTATAAAGACTGCATTCACAAAGAGCAATTAGATATTTTAGAGTGAAACACAACTAGAAAATTTACATTCATCACGGAAAGTTCTTTAAGAACTTTCTTACCACATCTGGAAATTTAAAATGCACTGATATTTCCAGGTTTTTCATGACCGTGAGAACCCTGTTTATGAGAACCATTCCCTGATAATCGTTTGGTGCCAGACTACAGCTTGTCACATTACAAAACAAATTCAGCTCATGCTTACGTGATGACAAAAACCTAGTTATGAGACACAGAATGAAATCTGTTAATCAAATCTATATCAAACCTTTATCACGTGGCCTGTTAGTGCAAGTATTTATTCTCTCAATGTCAGACACAGCTATTGGTTTTCAATGGGTATCTGATATATTGACTGGGGGGAGATGGACTGTCCCTTAGGCTGAATGAATAAATCAGGATTACAAGCTCATATTCAACTGCTCACATTGCAAAATGTCAAATTACTGACCAGTACTGGCACAAACCAAACACATGGACACATCATAGCTCAACTCAGCAATCAGACTTTTCAATATGTCTGGCTCCATCACTCATTTTGACATTTCAAACACACCAGAGGAACTAAAGAAACCCACATTAGTAAATATAATATTTACATCATAGTTCTCGCCATAAAAGCTAATTGAACTAAATACAAGGCTGTAAATAGACTGGAATACATTCTTTCTGGCGATAATTCAGCGTTTAAGTTCCTAAAACACGATTCATAATCAAATCTGACCAAACCAAAATGCACACGTCCTCTCCCCTTATGTTTACTTACGGGCTTTTGTTACAAATTAATGAGAATCGCAAGCGTAGAAAAGCATCCATCATCTCCTTCCGCCAAACCATCGCACTGGCACTGTTGTCTCACAGAAACCTCGCGATAATTATTTCTTACCCGAGCTTGTGGCTCGTGAGTTTTCTCGCTCGAATCGGTTTACGCAGGATTTGATTTTTGCTGCTTTATGTCTGCTCAAATTGTGGTTTTATACATTTTTAATAAATGAATAATAATAATAAAAACACTAGAACTGTCCATACATTAAATAATACATTATGATTAATCTCAAGATGTGCTGCAGAAGTACCTACTGAATTTAGCTAGCCTATAACAGTTTAAAGAAAACAACATTAGAATTATTTAGCCTATTAATAGTTCTGTTATTTCAATATAACAATTTTATAATCTAATTTTCACATTTTGCGGCTCTTGGTAGTTTACTGACGTTCCTAGTGGGTCCCATCCCACTGCTGGTGTACAAGCACCATTTAGACTGCATTGTGGCAACAGGTGATATTTTTTGGCTTTGGCATCACAAGCAGAGACATAGCTGTAATTAGATTGATTTTCTAAATACTGTAATGCATAGTTGTGCATGGTGTTTATTTCATACTGGTTTGATTTTAAAGACACATGTTGCTGCACTGCATCACTGTAATGTTGCGTTAAGTAGGTTGTTTAGACAACTGTAATTATATGTATGATGTAAGTCTCAGACTTCTGCATATACTTTCTGTCTGGAATCGTGTCCAATAATCTGCTCTCATAATTGCCACACATAAAGCTATGATATATATAAAGTAACAGCATTAAGTATTATTCATTAAACTGCTGAATGATCATAAACTGGAATAGTAATAATAAGCTAACATAAAATAGAATTAAAGTTGTTATTTCTTGGTAGTTTATAGTTCTCAGTTTTCTTTATACATTCTGCTGGTGTACAAGCACCATTTAGACTGCATTGTGGCAACAGGTGATATTTTTTGGCTTTGGCATCACAAGCAGAGACATAGCTGTAATTAGATTGATTTTCTAAATACTGTAATGCATAGTTGTGCATGGTGTTTATTTCATACTGGTTTGATTTTTAAGACACATGTTGCTGCACTGCATCACTGTAATGTTGCGTTAAGTAGGTTGTTTAGACAACTGTAATTATATGTATGATGTAAGTCTCAGACTTCTGCATATACTTTCTGTCTGGAATCGTGTCCAATAATCTGCTCTCATAATTGCCACACATAAAGCTATGATATATATAAAGTAACAGCATTAAGTATTATTCATTAAACTGCTGAATGATCATAAACTGGAATAGTAATAATAAGCTAACATAAAATAGAATTAAAGTTGTTATTTCTTGGTAGTTTATAGTTCTCAGTTTTCTTTATACATGACTGTTGTCCTCTTAAATTATGTGCTGATTAGGTTCAGAAATCACCTTGATGAAGATATCAGTTGGCAGATACAAGGACTGCAGAACCTGAGGCATACTGCACTTATTGTAGGACATATTAGTTTAAACCATTATCTCTAACATACAGCATTCTAGCTGAATGAGAGCTACATGGTAAGACTGATTACTCTCAATATGTGTAGCCTGAAGGCATGTGCAATCAGTGCTTGTGTATGTTAGCATGACTGAAAATCATGAATAACTTTAGTCTACAGATTTTCAGGCAGTAGCAAAGAAATAACAGCATTTTTAAAAACAATATCTATGCATATCTAAAGATGTCACTGCCACTGCTAAATCACAAGAGTGCACCCAGAGATCATTCACAAAATTCGGCCACACTTTCTGCAAAAGTTTATTTTTCATCAGAAGTTGCAAGATGGATAGCCTTTGCTTCCAAATCAAAGAAAATGATTTAGCAAATGCAGAAACATAAATATCATGTACAATGTTCACTATTCTTTGTCACTGAATTCCATTGAAGCCATGTGCAGAATCTTCAGACAGAAGGCACGTTGATGATATCACTGTGGATGCAATGAATGCATGTGGGCATTCAGTGTTTGGCCTTTCTGATGTCATTCAGGCGTGCAGGTTGCATATGCAAAGCTTGACATGTTCTGAAACAATGACTCAATATTTACTTATTTTCCTCGTTTTGATCTCCTCCCACTTGCAAAGTAATTTATCACAAGGAAAGCCTTCGATCATTCCCTCCAGTAATGGTTACAGCAAAGGAAAGAAGATGTCCCCATTGTTCATGTGCAAGCAGTTATTTTTGCTAGATCAAATACTGATTTATTTGCAGAAAAGATAAGCTGACTTTCTTAAAGATACATGTCCTTTTCTTAAACAATATAAAGAATTGCTTTTTTGTAAGCAATGGAAATAAATAGACTAATTCCCGAAGTATCTTTGTCTCATGTTGGGGCTACACTGCCAGCTTGCCAAACCTTACATATTACAAAGCCGCAAAGTATCTCCTTTAAACACAATCCAGATTCGACGACCACATTAGAAAGCCTTCTTGTTAGCGAGGATCCCTTAGCATTAGTGTGGTCAAATAGGTTTCTCAGGTTGCAGGATACTTCACTGCTCATGACATTTTGTAATATGCTACTTAAAGCTTCTTGTACTGAAGTAAGGATGCTGCAGCATCATGCCAATTATGCTCATTTATTACTTTGACAGCTGATGCATCATCCAAACCTGTTCATGAGAGTGGGTTATTACTTGCAGATGTGGGCTTGGTAGAAGAGTAGCGAGCATCTCAAACCTACATCCAACCTTGAATCCTGAAAAATCAATCAGTTAAACAAGTAAAATATGAATCGCAACTACCTATATAGACTGTCCACCATGTGTTATTAAGCCGCAGTCTTGAAAGCGGCCATCCTTCAGTTATGCAGCATGGCCTTGTGCCATGTTCTGTGGATTCTTACCAAAGGCTAGTAAGGAGTAGGCAGCAGTAACTCTCCTCGTTACCCTCCTGGTTCCCTGGGAGCTGCGCTGGCCTGCAGGGGCTGGCTGAAGCTGGTGATTCTTTGCTGCTGGATGGGATGCCTGACTTAGATGGAAGCAGTAAATCAGGCCCACTGTTGGTGCCTGAAATGCCTGTGGGTGATGAGGACCAGATAAAGAGGGAACAGGGCCGTTTGGAAAGGAACATAACAAGCATGCTTGGCCTTTACGGCACAAGGTGTGGTATCGTGAAACGGCTCGCCGGTGTTAGTGACACTCGTCTGAGAATGTATACAAGACTCCACAGTGTTATGATTGGGAAATAAGCTTTAATTGCACTTTTTGTTTGTTTGTTTCTCATGCTGGGATGTAGGAAAGGCCATGAATGCTGTTGCAGCAACATGCTGTACACTGAAAGGAATTTTAGTGGTTTTCTGGTCTGTTCAGTGACATTGTAATGTCAAAGGAAGTTTTATGATTGTAGTGTAGGTTTCTGTTGTATATTTTCTCTTTGAATACCTCGGCTGCATTTTTATTTAGTGTAGTATCTGATTTGGAACTGCTTTAAATGCATTATAGTAGCAAGCGATCGTTATCTAGATGATAACTGATTATTGGTTGAAATATATGAATATGAATATCACTTGATATTACTGCTCACAGTATGCTCTAGCGCAAGAGTTTAGTCTGTGAAATCCAGCCTCGCTGCTGACGGGACTGTGTTTGAAATATGTTTCATAACAGGTGAGGAACTCAAATCATTCACTCCCACACACCATTAAAAGAGTCATATTTCCACCCTCAGACTTTTATTTCTAATTTAATATCTTGTTAGGTCAAAAAAGAAAATTGGTCAAGACTCTAATTCCTGAAGAGATCCAGAAAGTGTTCTCATGTTAGCACCTAGCACTCTGTTGTATATTTTCTCTTTGAATACCTCGGCTGCATTTTTATTTAGTGTAGTATCTGATTTGGAACTGCTTTAAATGCATTATAGTAGCAAGCGATTGTTATCTAGATGATAACTGATTATTGGTTGAAATATATGAATATGAATATCACTTGATATTACTGCTCACAGTATGCTCTAGCGCAAGAGTTTAGTCTGTGAAATCCAGCCTCGCTGCTGACGGGACTGTGTTTGAAATATGTTTCATAACAGGTGAGGAACTCAAATCATTCACTCCCACACACCATTAAAAGAGTCATATTTCCACCCTCAGACTTTTATTTCTAATTTAATATCTTGTTAGGTCAAAAAAGAAAATTGGTCAAGACTCTAATTCCTGAAGAGATCCAGAAAGTGTTCTCATGTTAGCACCTAGCATCCTTCCCTTCTGGTGTTAAAAGTGAGTACTAGCCATTACCAAGTTGTCAGCAAGACCTAGAGAACATATATCAAGCTCTCTTGTGTTTTTTTGGGTGTATGAATGAATGCTTAGCTCCACTTGATCCATTAAGCACCTGTTCGCGCTATGCTCTTTGAACTAGCATGTGTGATCTGTGTGGAAAAACGGTTGCCTTTAATCAACATTGTCAACAAATTAGCCAAAGATAAATAGCGCATTATATAACAGTTAAACGGGAAGAGTACAAACAAACTCCATCCAGAGAGGCGTGTTTCAACAACCTTTCAGGTTGCGGACTTCTTTACTGCAAAAGCATTCTTTGAGCTTCAAGTACTGGGGCATTGCAAGCCATACAATATGACAGGAGGCCAACAAGGAGATGAAAGAAACTGATTCCCCCTAAGGTAAACCAGATAGAAAAGGGGATTATAGAACACATTAACTAAAGCCATGTTTAAAGAGGAGTGGACACCCCCCCGTCCCCCCCACAGACATACTTAAGTTCCCAGGTGATTCTATACTACAGCAACCCGCCCCTTTTGAAGACATGGAAAGGGGGAGGGGAGGAATGTGTAAATGTTATTCTCTATCTTTGTGTGCAGGACAGCTGTGCAAACTCTGCTCTTGCGGTTAAATTGGTGTTTATTGTTGAGGGATTACCGCATGGCTCTTTAGTCTTTCTCTTCAAATTTCAAAATTTCTCTTTGCTCTCCAGCAAATATATTCAGAGGCATGCAGAATTGCAAAGCTCCGGTGGTGATCTTTCTTCTTTGGGCCTGGGCCTCTGCTCTGGAGGGGCAGTTGAAGGGTTTGCCCAGCTTAGCAAATGCTAACGATACTTGATTCTTTCACTGGATGAAGATTAAAAGGGAAACAATGTGTTAGCCACTACTGGGAAAAAAAGCCCATTATTTTAGACTGCATTTGTGAAGCTCGCCTGTGTTTGGACAGATGGGTTTGGACTAGGGATCCTTAAATACGCTCTCGCACACATATACACTTGTAGCTTGATGCCATTGTTATTGCGTCGCAACCCTGTAAATATGTTGTGGTACGTGATAGATTAGCATTTGTGCAATATTTTTGTATATTGCTTAATACTTGTTGCAAGAGGCTCAGGACTCTTTGTGTATGTCAAACCTTCGACAAGGTGGTCAGTTTTACAAGAACTCAGCTGCAGTATAAGTAAGCAACAGTCACCGAGACCAGCCAGAAATAATGTCCCAACAAAGATTTAGTAGTTTAAAAACGGGTTGAGTCAGTAAATGGAGAGGATTTATTTAGAACTACCCAAATGATCCGTGAACTGAGATTTTCCAGTGGCCTTGCCTCTGTCTATAACACGGTGGGAATCAAAACCAGTCCAGAGAGAGACAGCTAGCCACATGCCACATCACTGCTTCCAGCTGCATGCTGTCATGGCCATTTTGTGTCACCCTCTGTTCAGCAAAACTTTGTTCCAGGCCAGCAGACTCTTAATTGCTCAGTTAACTACCAGGAGCGGTGATGAAGTTGGCTTAAAGTCTTGTTAAAACCCTCAATTATTTCAATACCAAGGTGGTGCAGGAAGAACCAAGTGGGAGGGATTGTTTGGTTGTGAGTGTGCGTGTAGGGAGAGCTGATTCACTGATTTGATGTGCAGGAAAAGGATGCATGACTAAATACATCTATGCCGTTTATTAATAGTCGTATGAAACAGAAGAAGATTATTTTGCGGAAACCTTGAAAAACTGGTCACTGTTGGCACAAAGCTAAAGTATTCCACCGATGCCACCACTCCCAGTATCAGCTCTGATGTGGCTGGCACACTGTCTCCAAAGTCAACCAGAGCCTCAGGCTAAAGGGAAATACGAGTACCATAACAAAAGATCAGCTCAATTGACTAATCTCTGATGTTTCGTTCTCTTCCTATCCCACAGGTGAAGCTCCAGGCTTTGTGAACTTTCTCATTTCCAAGGAAGGTGATGAGATGTCTCAAGTGGAGCAAGCCAACGTCTGGCTCTTTCTTCGACTGCCAAAGGGCAACCGCACCCGTGCTAATGTCATCATCCGTCTGCTCCTGCAGCAAAGTTCAGGGGAGAAGCTTCTGGCAGAGAAATCCGTGGACACGCGACGCAGCGGCTGGCATACATTTCCCATTTCGGCAAGTGTGCAGGCATTGTTGCAGCATGGGGGCAGCAGACTGAGTCTGCGCGTCTCCTGCCCGCTGTGTGCCGATGCCCGGGCCACACCGGTGCTCGTGACCCCAGGAGGCGGTGAACGTGAGCAATCCCACCGGCCGTTCCTCATGGCTGTGGTGCGACAGATGGATGATCTGTCCCAAAGGAGACGTCGCAAAAGAGGCCTGGAATGCGACGGCAAGGTACGCGTCTGCTGCAAACGCCAATTTTACGTAAACTTCAAGGACATCGGCTGGAACGACTGGATCATCGCTCCCTCGGGGTATCATGCCAACTACTGCGAGGGCGACTGTCCCAGCCACGTCGCCAGCATCACCGGCAACTCGCTGTCCTTCCACTCCACAGTCATCAACCACTACCGCATGAGAGGGTACAGTCCCTTCAACAACATCAAGTCCTGTTGCGTGCCGACTCGTCTGCGAGCCATGTCCATGCTCTACTACAATGAGGAGCAGAAAATCGTCAAAAAGGACATCCAGAACATGATTGTAGAAGAATGCGGCTGCTCGTAAGGCCGCTACGGGAAGAGGAAGGGTAGGAAGGGAGAGACAAGGTTGGATGGTAGGGGCAAGAACTGCAGTCCCAAAACGAATGAAAAAGAAGAGCTGTAGAGAGAGGAGAGGAGAGCTCCTCTATCTTTATCTCACTGCCTCAAGACAAACTCTCACGTAGACAGGCCTCTCTTTCTCTCGACCACTTGTGCGTGGTCATCTTAGAATCCAATGGGTATCTGTAACTCAGAGTAATCTCTGTGGCACTTTCAAAAGAGAAAAGAAATATAATATATTTTTTTTACAAAGCAGAGGGAGCAAGGTCAAAGAGTATTTATGCGGCCTACTTTGCAGCGCAGACATGCACTGCAGGAAGAGAGATAACGTAGATGAGGTGCCTGAAAAAGAAAATCTCAAAACTATGCAACTTGTCAAGTATTATGATCTATTTTTTTCATCAAGGTGTTGTTTTGTTTCTTAACTATTTACTTTTACAAACTAAAAAAAGTTAACGTTCGTTGACTTTTTATACCTTGTAAGTATGTTTTATGTATGTTATATGTTTGTTGTGCGTGTCCGTGTACAAAACGTGTGTGTATATACAGTGTGCCTACGGGAGTATTCGTGTACGTTTGTGTGCATGTCTGTTTGTGTGTGCTGCCGAGAGATACTTGAAAGAAGTTTGACGGGCTGCTGGAACCAAACATTTCTCTTTATTATTATTCTAATTATTCTGACTATTGTTAATAATGTTATTATTTTGTTTTGATTTCTGTAAAAAAAAATTTGTTATCTTAAAAATGAGACGTTAAAACGTTTACAGTTTTGCACTATATCAACATTTCGATCAGCGTAGCCACACATATAAATATGTTTATAGAGAAAGCACTTCAGAACAGACGTACCTACATAGCATGAGTCTTAACAAATGAGATTGTTAAAAATAAACAGGGAGGTTTGAGGGGAAGGCAGAGATGACTAACACTACATCAGAGGACCATGTATACACATGCATTTTACAAAATAGTGTTTTGGTTTTTTACTCAACACCAAAGAATTTAGGTTAGCGTTGCCTACCATATTAGGCTGTCTCCGAACAGTTGTTCAGAAGATACCAATATGTCTTTCAGAAGGTTGCTTTGTTCTCCCTACAAAAATGTCCAGGTTAGCAAACCGAAAGACCTTTAAAACAGTTTCTCAATGTCCCACAGCGGCTCACTCCTGTGTGTGCTTTTGCACTACTGCACAGTCCATGCACGACTGGCCATCTAAATGGTTAAAACAGCACTTAAACCAACCTTTTAAAGTTTGTTTTTAATTATGAATTGTTACAAAAGTGAATGTGCAGCATTGCTATTTAATGACTTAATTGGGAAATTAATAACTATTTAGATATTTGCAACTTTTCTCACCAAATATAAAAAGGATCTACAGTGATCCAAAAAAAAAAAAACACAAAAACAAACAAAAAATTGATTTTGTTTTGCAAATGTTAATATTTCCGCTTCCCAACATAAAATGTTTTACCACTGTGCAATGTAAAAAAAAATGAAGCAATTTGCGAAAAGAATAGAAAAGAAAAGAAAAGAAATGAAAAGAGAAGAAAAATTAACTTAAAAGAACTTTTGTGTTACATTTTGGACTAAGAAAAGTTTACTATTTTCAGTACTTTCCTGATGGAAATGCATTCAAAATGTAAAAAAAACACTATTCAAATGGAAAAGAAAGATACACATTCAGAAAAAAAATCTATAAAAAGAAAGACATGTTGTATATGTTTTTGTTAGTTTTTTGTTTGTTCGTTGTTATTAAAAAATAATTGACACTGAAATAAGTGGACTAAGAATAAAAAATATATTTTTATTCTGTATATATGGAAATCAAGATACCAATATGTTGCATTGCTTTGTTGTACAAATCAAAAATGTGCTTGTGGCTATTTTTTTTTAATCTAATTTATTCTACAGTATTTTGTCCTTTGCTTCACCATTAAAGTTAAAAGGTTGTACACTACAACATTAGAAAAGTGTTGGTTGTGATTTCTTGCACAAAACACACATACATATAAACACATTTAATTGCAAGACACATGAAATACTGGAGAAAAAAGTTATTAGAAATGTGCAAAGTAAAACAGTACTGACAAAACAGAAGCCCTACAATATTACAGGCACTGACAATCGGGGAACAATTTACAGGACCAAATATGTACACAGCAATAAAAAAGGGCCAATACCTTGTCCATTTAGAAAATAATCCCAACACCCACCTCAGAAACATCCCAAAACTACCCAAGAGAAGACTAGAGGAAAAAAGCATGACCGTATACATGGTAAATTATGATTATTGGGACAGAGAACCAGATGGCGTCTATATAAAGCATGTTGCATGCTGAGGTTTGAGTTAAATCATGGTGGTTTTGGAGGAGGTGGACCAGCCATCATGAACCATTACTGTCTTATGACACATAACCACAGTGTCACCCCAAGACGCATGCACAAACTCCAGACACTTCAGATGCATTTCACTCTACTAACATTAAAAAGGTACTAGTTTAGATGACATAAAATAGTTCCTGGTTAAAGTAGAGCTGTCTTAGGCTAATGACAGAGAGGAGCAAACGGATGGCAGTGATAATAATTCGGTAGCGAGCGATCAAAGAGCTTCACCGATGGCATGCAGGAGCTCAGAGTCTGCGGCCAGCAGCACAGAGTATGGTCATTCATTTAAAATGCACTTTTTTAAAATTGTGTTGCTTGGTAGGGTAAGCATTGGGGCATCGGTGGCAGTCCTGGCACACTTGGTGCCAGAGGCAAGAAATGACAGAAAAAAATGGTTAGATACTTTTGTACTTTTAAGGTTCAAATTACAGCTTCTAAATAGCATGAAAGGGAACCTGGGTTCAATTCCTAATTTTTTTTTTTTTTAAATAAGCAAGCAACAGCTGAACTTGACAGTGATTACTATGTAGCAGCTTTGACATTTTGTTCCACGAAAAAAGTCACAGTAATTTTAAATGTCACGTGTGCATACTGATGATGACAGAATTTCAAGTTTAAAGCAAATGATTTATGGATGTGCAACATAATTCGACTGAACACGTTTAGACATGTGAATGTGATTTCTTTCACAGTGTTTTAGACAAACATTTTGTTTGCTATTGTTGTTTTAACCTTCATGTTGTGTTCTGGTTGTATTTTGACCCAGAGAGGATTTTCTTTTCCCTGAAAATGTTAGTTAATCGCATTGGGCTAAAACGTACTGACTTTGCTCACACAGGGTTTTCACGTCACGATTTCTTGATTTTTTTATTAATTTTTTTGTTTGTTGCATGTGTGGTGGTGTTCCTGGTCAAAAATGAATGGCCTAAAAAGTAGCTCATAAATCTCTTGATGAACTTTATCCTCAGATCAATGAGGCCTACGATCAATCAGTTTCAAAAATAAATACAAACCCTGCCCTAATTGAAAGAAAACAAGTTTTAACCCAATATTTGGTGATAATATTGCATAACAAAGTTTATAAGTTATTTTTTTGTAGGCCGGTCATCACAAGGATGACTTTGTTCCACATTGTGTAAAGTAAAAGTATTACAAAACAAACTTCTTGATCAAACATTTACAAACAGTGCAAACCTTATATATAACCCAGCGCTGGGTTAAAAAGGGAAAAACCCAGCTATTGGGTTGTTTTGACCCAGCGGTTGGGTTCAAAACAACCCAACCGCTGGGTCAAAAATAAAACAATAGCTGGGTCAAAACAACCCAATAGCTGGATTTGTCCCTTTTTAACCCAGCGTTGGGTTATATTTAACATAAAATTTTTTAGAGTGTAGTCCTACTTCCTGCTCCACAAACTATAATATTATCTATCAAGGTAAATGTACTTAATGGTGCTATTTTCTAATTGCGCAGCAATACATTAAACTGTGTAAAATAAGCAAATATATAGAATAAAGAAATGAGGGAATTGTGAGGACTTGCACTTGTCTGTACACATTGTGTTGTACATAAATGAGTTGTGTTGTACATAAATGACTGGTGCATTTTGATTAGCTGAAGACAAAACAAAGCATCTAATAGACCTTAAAAGAAGCATTTGACTTTGTGTTATATCAAAGAGATAAGTGTAGTGTACGCAGGGCTTGAGAGGGAGGGAGAAACTAGTTGTGCAAGGTGTTGTCAAGCCCAAAACTAGATTAGGATATCATCTGAGTTCTGCAAACAGAAACACTGATTCCTACTCACATGGGACAATAGTGCTAATTGACTTTAATGGGAGAATGAGCCATTTTACAAACATTTGTAAACATTGCCACCCTTTTAAAGAACAAAACAATGAAATACTTCAATGCACACATATAGTATGCATGTGTGTGCACAAGAGACAGGAAAAAAAATAATTTTAAAGATACATTTTAGTTTCAGTTTACAGTGCTCTTACATGTACTTACAGTGTACTTATCTAAGGAAGTACTGGGTAATATGTGACCCTGGACCACAAAACTTGTCATAAGGGTCAATTTTTTTTTAATTCAGATGTATACATCATCTGAAAGTTGAATAAATAAGCTTTCCATTGATGTATGGTTTGTTAGGTTAGGACATTATTTGGCCGAGATACAACTATTTGAAAATCTGGAATCTGAGGGTGCAAAAAAATCTAAATATTGAGAAAATCATCTTTAAAGTTGTCCAAATGAAGTTCTTAGCAATGCATATTACTAATCAAAAATTAGGTTTGATGTATTTACGGTAGGAAATTTACAAAATAACTTCATGGAACATGATCTTTACTTAATATCCTAATGATTTTTGGTATAAAAGAAAAATTGATAATTTTGACCCTTACAATGTTTTTTTGGCTATTGCTACAAATATCCCCCAGCGACTTAACACTGCTTTTGTGCTCCAGGGTCACATATACGATAACTACTTAATGTTAGGTTTAGAGGTAGGTTCAGGGTTTGTGCCTAGATATTACCCAGTTAATAAGTAATATAGTATAAGTATAATAGTATGTAAATGTGGAACAGGACAGAAAGAAAAAAAAGTCAGAATTGCAAGTTAACTCAGCGATAAAAGTCAGCATTCTGAGTTTAACTCACAATTTTTTCTCAGAATTGTGAGTTTATATCTCATAATTCTGTTTATATCTTGCACTTTTTTTCTGAGAAATGTGAGAAACAAAGTCTGAATTGTGAGATAAAATGTCACAATCTTTTTTTTGTTTGTTTAATTCGGTGGCAGAAACGAGCTTCTGTACTTACTGTATGCTATAATTCAAAAATGACTATATTTGACTCATCATAGCTTTATTGACTAATCAGCATACACAACTGTACAATATGTACATATCCATTTACAATTCATAATAAATCTGTTCTTATTCAAACTCTGGTAAAATGAGAACACAGTGAAATACTATTGATCATCACTGTCCTGCAACCTCACGGAAAAGTCAAAGGTTAAAAGAAGATATGAAAGACATTTTGATATGGAGCACAATATAGTAAGCCAAGACTGGCCATGGCCTTGATCAAACATGACTGAGAACATACTGTTCTTTTATTTCAGAGAGGAAAACAAGCCAAGGCCAAAATGCTTAAATGAAGTTAACGTCTGGCTCAAATACCAGCGTTTTTATCCACGTAAGTGAAAGCATATCACTGATATGAGAGCTTGAAAGATCCTTTATGTTAATTCAAGATGACTCTTCTGCTGTCTAGAAATACAATACATATGACTTCATGAATGTAAATTCAGCGGAAACCAAAAGTCTGAGAACACACTGAATTCTGAGATATTTTTTTTTTGTTTAAAATTGGTAAATATTATAATTTTTTTTAAATATTACAACAACAAATAAAACTGCTAAATTGAATAATATTTACTAATTGTGCTTGACACAGGGTACAAAACTAAGCCAGATGTTGATGTGTAATTCACATAAGCTAAGACTAACCTTTCCAGTGGAAATTAGAAGAAAAACATTCATTATCAAAACAACAGGATCACTAGTGGTCCCCTCACTTGACATCCAAGATGTTTTCTCAGCCAGAAAATAAACAGCCGACAACACATTTGTCAAAGCACTTAACAGATCTTCAATCCAAAGCATCTAAGATATCAGCCTCCCCACAGTCTGAACTGGACCACAGTCAAATTCAACAGCACCGCAGAGCTTTTCATGTCTTCTTACGTTACTCCTGCAGAAGAAGAGACAGATGTGAAGAACACATTCCACTGATTCCAGCTCAGCTCACTCCTGACAGCATCGCTGTGATGATCCAGTCTGTCTACACTGATGGACTGGGGTTCAGAAACAGAAGGGGACTGAAAGCCATCACAAAAAATGCACGGCATACTTGCCTATGCAGTTGATATACACTATTTTAATCATTTTTTAAAATATATATTAAATATTATTTTATCTGTCCATATAAGAGGGTTAGTAAGATTTGTTTTTAAGGTTTTGAAAGAAGTCTATAATGTATGTCTTATTATTATAATATAAAATAACTGTTACCAATTGGAATATACAGTATTTGAAGGTGAATTTTCAGCATCATTACTGCAGTCTTCAGTGTCACATGATCCTTCAGAAATGCTCAAGAAACATTTCTTATTATTATCAGTGTTTGAAATAGTTGTACATTTTACAGAATTCTTTGATGAATAGAAAGTTCAAAAGAGCAGCCTTTATTTGAATAATTATAATCTTGTGTAACATTATAAATGTTTTACTGTTACTTTTGATCAATTTAATGCATCCTTGCCGAATAAAAGTATTACTTTCTTAAAAAAAAAAAAAAAAAACCTTGAACAGTCATACATGAATATACATACAGTGCCTTGCGAAAGTATTCATACCCCTTCATTTGTTCCACATTTTGTTATCTTATGTTCAACTGCTTTCTGTTACTTTTTCCCTACATCAGTCAATACACCACGATGACAAAGCAAAAAAAAAAAAAAACAGATTTGTGACAACTTTGCAGTATTAAGAACATTAAAAAATGAAAGTACTGACACTTGACATTTAGCTCAGGTGCATTCCAGTTTTAATGAATCATCTTTGATATGTTTCTACAATTCAATTGGAATTAACCTGTGGCAAATTAAATTGATCGGACATGATTTGGAAAGGCACTACTGT
Source organism: Sinocyclocheilus grahami (assembly GCF_001515645.1). NCBI lineage: Eukaryota > Metazoa > Chordata > Actinopteri > Cypriniformes > Cyprinidae > Sinocyclocheilus > Sinocyclocheilus grahami. The sequence goes on from NW_015505458.1 coordinate 152,248, forward strand.
CTATATAAGGCCTGAAAAATGAATATCAGAGCAAAAACCAAGTCCTGAGGTCAAAGAACGGCTTGTAGAGCTCAGAGACAGAATTGTGTCAAGACAGAGATCTCCGAGACACAGAGTTCAGAAAAAAAAAATCTTCTGCATTGAATGTTCACAGAAGCATGTAGCCTCCATAATACTTAATGGAACACAGAGCAATTGATGGAGGAGAGTCTTGTTTAGAGTCGTGACCAAGAAGCTGATGGTCACTCTAGTTGAGCTCCATGATCATATATGGAGATGGGAGAAACTTAGAAGGACAAACGTAACTGCAACACTCCACCGATCTGGGCTTTATGGCAGAGTGGCCAGACTCAATCCTCTCCTCAGTGAAGACACATGAAAACCCACTTGAACCCATTTGAAACACAGCAAAATATAGAGATGGCCTTAATGGAAACCTAGTAAAGAGCATTCTGAACCTCAGACTGGGCAGAAGGTTCACTTTTCAACAGGGCAGTGACCCTAAGCATACCGCTAAGACAATGCAAGAGTGGCTTATGGACAACTGTGTGAATGTCCTTGAGCGGCCCAGCTAGAGCCTGGGCTTGGACCCAATCGAACATTTCTGGAGAAATCTGAAAATGGCTCTCCACTGATGGTCCCCATCCAACCCGACAGAGCTTGAGAGGATCTGCTGAGAAGAATGGCAGAAAATCCCCAACTGCAGATGTGCAAAGCTTGTAGGGTCAAATCCAGAAAGCCAAAAGCCAAACGTGTTTCAACTCAGTACTGAGTTACTTCTGCAATGTAATTATTTCCATGTATTCCTTTTTAACAAATGTTTTCTTTGTCATTATGCTGTATGAACTGTTGATTGATGTGGAGGAAAAAGTAATTTAGAGCAGTTTTAACGTAAGGCAGATGGAAACAGTGAATATATATAAACCAGCACTAACCAATATAAACCAGCTTAGACCAACATGGAAATAGATACTGGTCTAAGGTCATCAGCTGAATAACACTGATCAGATTTACTGTAACAATTCACACTGATAATACTAATACATCATATTATATCAGCACTGTAATGTGTTCTAATAATAGATAGATTTTGTCTGGTGAAAAATATAAAAGAGCCATCACTTCCTTTGACATCATTATCAACAAAGTATCGGCTTGTGTTCAGCTCTGTCTTTAGACATTATTGCCTTATCAGTTTGGACACCGGCCTCAGCCTTCAGAAAAATAACACTTTCTATTCATTGCTCGGAAGTGATGCTTTCACAGAAAACATTGATTTTGTGTGATACAGCCTGCAATTTTATGTTTCGTTGATGTGCGGGATCTGTTAACTTTATCTCAGCATTTTACTTGGAAAGCATAAAATATCAGACCTTCACTTAGCATTTCAGCACAATGTGGCAAAAGGGGAACAAAACTGATTCTGATAACAGTTCCAAAAGAATGTAACCACTCTGGGTTTTCACACTTTGTGCTCCACTTCCACTCTGCACTACCTGCACACTCTGGACTGGAAACCTGTGAATGCAGTGTGATAAAAGAATGAATGAACCTAAGTGCTGTGCTACTGTACTAAATATGACAATTTGGGAGCAGCAGAGATTAGCAGAATTCAACCATGTAAATTAGCAATGGTGACTTTGCTTGAGAACTGCATATCCTGTATATGTAATCAAATTGATTACATAATATGATAATAAAATTGTTACAGCAATCAGTTTAAGGTAGGTTAGGCAATTTTGGAGAGGCTAGCTTTGAAAGCATAAGATCTCATCCTCCCTGCATAATCACTCTCCAAATCGCATGAACGCGCTCAGGCAGACCAGAGGCTAACCAGCGACAAGATGAGAGACGGCGTTGGTGGAGGGTTGAATGCAATGCTGTCAGATTACCTCATGTCTCATTCACCGGTGAGAAAACATTACAGTACAAAGCCCATAATATCACAATAATAATCCAATAGTGTAATGGAACGCGCTGATGACATATCATGTCTGCGCAAACAGGGTTCGCAGAGGTTTGCAAATACATACTTTGACAGGCAGGTGGAACAGCCTATCGCAGCCCTCAGACCGAGGGACATGATTGAACGAACATGTTATGGTCCTATGCCTTCCACAGACGATATAAATACATTTAGACCACTTAACTTAGTGATTGCTGTCAGGATGTGAAGAGACTTCCAACCAGCATAACAAAAAATGTTTTTGAACCAAATCACCTATCCAGCCTTTAATCACATTCAGCAATGTTTGCTGGAAAAACTGTCCACATGAATTGTCCATCATTCAAACATTGCATTATTATGGCATATTAATAAATAATTGAATGGATTTTACAGTCCCTTATGTATTTCACATATTGGTCAAATGTCAAAATGTATTTATTCATTTAAGCAAGTTCAATTTAGCCATCATAATTATAAATTCCATTATAATTTTACCCACATGTGGGGTCTCATACAGTGTTTTCTCTAAATCACAAAAGCAAGTCTGTGTCTTCTTCCTTAGGAAGAAAGTTTGCTACGAAGGATGGACAATATTAATATGGCATCATGGACCCTTTTCACATTTCCACTGTTCACAGAAGCAGAAATCATAATAGAAGAGCACATTTCTATAGTGGTGAATGGGAGGCCGCAGCAAATATTATTTTTCTATTCCCATTTATTCCAAAACCAAAAAAAAATAAAAAATACACTACTGCATTTCCATGACTCTTCAAATGAGGAAAAATACTGAGAGCTCGATTACAGTGGTTAGAAGAGAGAAAGCTGTCAAAATTACATCATTCCCTCGGTAGCTGTATTAGCAACCTCATCAGCAGTGTTCACTAGTTTATATATACATATATATATATATATATATATATATATATATAT
>NW_015505458.1:155495-155892 GCF_001515645.1 Sinocyclocheilus grahami
GGAGCTCACTGAGCCCTGAAGCACCGAGGTGGCAGGGGGATCAGTGAACCTCCATGAGGGCACTGAGGGAACAACCGACCCGACTGCTGTAGCACCCTCAATTGAGGGGGCGAGCTCTCCCGTGCCGTACCGTTGCTGGGCGGCAGCTGGGAATTCGCTTGTCGGAGCTCACTGAGCCCTGAAGCGCCGAGGTGGCAGGGGTATAAATGAACCTCCATGAGGGCACTGAAGGAACAACCGACCTGACTGCTGTAGCACCCTCAATTGAGTGGGCGAGCTCTCCCGTGCCGTACCGTGGCTGGGCGGCAGCTGGTAATTCGCTCGTCGGAGCTCACTGAGCCCTGAAGCACCGAGGGTGGCAGGGGTATCAATAAGCCTCCGTGAGGGCACTGAGGAG
>NW_015505458.1:156978-168989 GCF_001515645.1 Sinocyclocheilus grahami
ATATATATATAGTACTACATATATATGTATGTATGTATATAAACACTGCTATCAGGTAGCTGGCACTGGCCCTGGTTTGAGAAAAAGACTCAACAACAGAGGCACGTCAGCACCTGACCCTGGCCCAGTAATACTTCTCTATAGACAAGCATCATGGGAAATTAGAGAGAGGTCAGTTTAGCTGTTAAATTCTTACCAAGACTGGGAAAAGATCCGCTAATCCTTGTCTCATTTGAGGACATCTAAAACGTTTTTCCTTAGCCAATGATTTCGAATTGCTGGGAAAGCAGATAGTTTTTAGTGGCACGAAGCGCCAGATTCCTCTCCTAACATGATGTGTCGTTCTCAAGGCTGAGAAAGGCATTTATACATCAGTCACATTTTATGTATGCGTGCGTTCATCTGTGAAGGATTCATTCATGATTCTTTCTGAACAGTTTGGAAATTAGAGAAATCCCAGTTATGTAATAGGCTACTCATATCCAGACCTCAACCTATCCAACACAAACCAAATAGATTTTATGACTGAGAAAGTGTCTTATGAAAGTCTTTAAATCTGAATTCCTGAATTTTTGCATGCATCTCTGGTATTGGGATCCAAGGACAACTTGCATTTCTGATATTATATAAATATCACACAGGATATAAGAACAGACAGAAGGCACAAGCAACTGGCAAGCAACTATACTTTATCATTTCTTTTGAAACTTGTGTGTCATGTATTTAAATATATTTGTAATTACACATTTGTAAAGATGAAGCTACAATCTAATACATTTAAAAAATATTAATTTCAAATGCAATATCGAATCAAGAACTTTCCATGTGCTTTTATATGTCAGTCAACACATCAAAATAAGTGCACTTCTTTAAAGTACGACAAGAGGATATTAAATCAATGATTTAAAATATACTTACATGTACTCAATTTGGCATTATTGTAAAATGCTATTTTATTTAATTAAAGTTATTCTTTAAGTTCACTTAAGTGGCATTTTATTTCATAAATGTTTTGTTATCTGCACAAATTAAAGTTGTTCACTTAAGTGGCATTTTATTTCATGAATGTTTTGTTATCTGCACAAACAGTGCTTTTTTTTAAATATTATACTAAAATTTAAAATGTATACTTTTACAAGACACTGCAAGTGCACATTCAATACAATTAAGTGTACTTTTTCATAAGGGAACTTGCTCACACTTTATTTTAAGGTCCAATTCTCACTATTAACAAACCATTAACCATGACATTTTTGCCTCAAACTCCTAACTTGCTGCTTATTAAGGTAGTTAAGGTTAGGTATTGGGCAGGATTAGGGATGTAGAATATGTTCATGAAGAATATGTGCTTTATAGTACTAATAAACAGCCAATATGTTACTAATAGGTACGCTGATAAGCAACTACTTAACAGTGATAATTGGTCCCTAAGCTAAAGTATTACTGGGAAATCTTTGCAGTTTAAGCAATCTGAGATGATAAATTGTAAGGGAAATTCACACTTGCAATATGGAAAAAATTAAAGATCCTTCCAGTTTACATACATCATGTAGCGTATACTTATTGTAGCTAACCTTCTTACACAGTTAACAACCTTAAACCAGTCAAAGCAATAAATAAGTAAAAGAATTTTCCTTCCATGATTAATGTCTGATATGTGACTTCATTGTGGTTTATATTTATTGTGGGGTATGAGGCTGTGGCTTCTGCTATGCATCTTGGAATTGAACTTTTAGTTTCAGGCATTTGGTCTGGGGTATTTATTTTTATTTATTTTCCATCTTGCTCAAATGTGAAAAATTAGATATGTGTTATTACTAAATGTGCATTGGGAAAATACAGCTTGATTTTAGCAATCTGTGATGAGTTGTCAAGCATGTCTGCACTAACTTCACAGGCGTTGGAACAATGTCATCCTGCAGGCCAAAACCTGTCAACTGATTTTGCATTTCCATTTACAGTGAGAAACCAATCAAAACACGATTAAGACCCTAATAAGTTACACAATTCAAAGTGAAGCCTTTCATTACCCATGAGAATATATCGGTTAGCATCACTTCAGTGTCTGGGGTGCATATCATAATCTCCGTCATACACGATGTGAACTGTAGCGATGCCTGAAGCCAACAGAAAAGAAAGGAATGTCTGGGAGAAGAATTCTCACATTTTATTTGGCTGCAAAGTGTCTTAGAAAGTATATTTTTCATCTTGATTATAGTTCAGTGGAACGCAAAATAATTCATTTTTTTCTGAAACGAAGTTGTGTATTGATGTCAGTACCTTCGAAGCTCGCTGGTCATCATCTAGACCTGCACTAAACCAGAAGAAAACCCTGTTTCTTCCACAGAGTAAAGAAAAAAACTTTACGTGACGTTATATCTCACAATTATAAATGTATTTCTTGTAAATATCAACTTTAGATCTAAAATACATAAATACAACTTTATTTCTCATAATTGTGACTTTATATCTTAATTTCTTAAAATAACTGTTGTGACTAATTGTGACTACATCTGGTAACTGTGGTGTTATTTATCATAATTTTGACTATATCTCACGATTGTGACATTATTTCTCAAAAATGTACTTAATTTAAATGTCACAATTGATCCTTTGCAAAGACCCGCCCCCTTAGTTACTGTTGCTATGTCACACACCAAACATCATGTTCTCACACTGTGAAAAATCGCGGAGAAAAGAGGACACTCACAACGCCCCGACAGACAAGACATAGCAGGTTACGTTTGGCATGAAACAAAGTGTCAGCTTTCAAATTGTGTCTTTTTTAAGAATTTCAAACAATAAATACCGTTTTGTGGCTCTGTAATGTGTCGTGACAGATCGCTGTAAGTTCAAGCGGCACGTGAATCGATCATCTCTTCTTCTTTACTAGTTATAGCATGAAATAAACATGAATGAACATCAGAAGGTATCTTGTTTCAACCGCGGAAAGACCTCAATACACACCATTTCAAGTTCAAGTCTACTGACGTTAATCTACTCTCCTGTCTGGTTTATGACATTATTTTCTCATAACTGTGAAATTTAAATCATATCTGTGAGTTTTTTAAATTCTTAATTGTGACTATATCTATTAACAGCAACTTCTCATAATTTTGAGTGTATATCTCACAATTTCAAATTTATTTTTCAAAATTTCACCTTTATATATCTCACAAGTACAACTTTATTTATCATAATTGTGGCTTTATATCTTAAATTCGAATAATTGTGACTATAAATCACAGTTGTAAAGTTGTGACAACATCTGGTAGTAGACAATCATTTTGACTATCTTACAACTGTGACTATTTCTCAAATATTCTACTTTAAATCTCATAAATACAGCTTTATTTCTCATAATTGTGGCTTTATATGTTACATTTTCATAACTGTGACTATAAATCACAGATACACATTACAAATGTATTTCACAAAACATAAGCTTTATATCTCACAAATACAACTTTATTTCTCATAATTGCCACTATTTTTACATAATAACAATTGTGACATTGTGACTATTGATACATAATTGCGACTACATCTGGCAACTGTGACTTTATTTCTTGTAATTTTGAGTTTTTGAAATTTCTCACAACTGTGACTTAATTGATCATAGTTATGATTTTATGTCTTAATTTCTCATAATTGTGACTATAAATCACAGCTGCAACTTCTTATCTTCTGTAACCGCAACTTATTTCTCATTTTCTAAATTTTGAATTTATATCAAAACAGTTTTTTTTTAAATGTCATCTTTATTTCTTACAAATACAACTTTATTTCTCATGAATGTTCATTATATTGTCATAACCTAATATCTCATAATTGTGACTAAATCACAGCTGCGACTATATCCAGTAACTGCAACTTTATTTCTCATAACTTTGACTTTATATCTCACAATTACAGATTTATTTCTCAACATTTCAACTTTACATGTCACAAATACAGCTTTATTTCTCATAACTGAGACATTATGACCTAATTCCTCATATTTGGGACTGTATCTCACAATTGCGAATTTCAATCTCACAATTGTGACTTTATATCTGACAAAAACATTTATTTCAAATCTCACAATTGTGACTTCATTTTTCAGAATTATGATTATGTATCTCAGTTGGCATTTCTCTCAAATAAATAACCATCCATAAGATTGCTACATAAAATTCACAACTTGGATATTAAAAAATAAAATAAAAATCACAGTAAAAATGATATACTGCAATGTAAATTCGAAATGAATTTACAATGCACCAACATCAATTGTAGAGAGAACAGAAAGTGTGACAAGTGAGAAAGATGGGGAAAGGAAATGAAGATCATTGGAGCAAAACATCACCACTGACATCACACAGCGTGTTAAACGGCCATCTGATCGTGGTATGTTTGGAGTACTCCCTTCAACTATTAGCAAAATATAACCCTAACCCTCTGTTCAGGACAATGACAGAACGCACATTCTTCTACAAATCTAAGAACAGCCTGATTGTTTTGAAACCCCACCACAAATAGTTCTTGTCAAACATCTAAAACAATAGCAGTGCCAATTTTCGGCTAAGAATTAGCTTGTGGCATGTTCTTGCCTTGCTAAACTGACATGTAAACAATCCAGTGTTTCTCATTGCATAATGGCAGCCTGACACTTTCGTGGGATATTATAAACATAACCCTGAGTCGCAATGCCAAGTTTTGTTTGGGTTTGACTGAACTGAATTCAAAACACAAACCTGGGAAATATAAATGAACTACTGTGTGAACAGACTGATAGTGCAAACCAGACAGATATTGGTACAAAAGGAATGATGGAAGAGTATTGTTTTCTCGATGACATGTTTGTTGGTCTTTTAGGAAATGAGAAGACATGTAGGATTGATTTAAATCAGAACATCATCTCCTAGTGGATGCAGGTGTTGTTGAGCAGGTGATGTGGACGGGTTAAGGTGGCCTCTGCCTGACGTGAACTTGACTCGGTCTCTGGGTAATTGTTTAAACAGAGACGTTAAATCCATGCTGATTTATTGTGCTATAGAAGTATTTATGGGTTGTGAAAGATTGCGGGCCTGACACTGCCCATCAGAGGGCGGGAGCAAGAACATCTGTCTGAGAAACTGGACATTTCAAGCTCTCACAGACGAAAGAGACAGGAAAATGAGAAAGAAAAACCTTGAATATGTTTCTTGTGTGGATGATAGCGGGTTGCCAGGTAAACCATGAAAAGTAGGATAAGGAGCCCAAAAAGAATCCATTCTTCGATTCTGATGCTTTGGGAGAGTAAAGTCTGAAATGTCCAGACGTGACATGACTAAAGGCCATAACTATAATGATAACTAATATTCTAGTTCTATATGAGAATAGAAAAAGTCCGCTATAAAAAAATATTTATAGAGCGCAACAGTCAGGTTCTGGAAGTAATCCCATTTATTTTGTACATAGTCCAAATTATTTTTATCTTATAAACCTTTAAAGAGAGCCCTTGTGAGCTTTGATTTTGTTAGTTAATGGTATATGCATAAACCATCAATTCGCATTATTTTAACTTACGTTTTAAATAATTGTGTTAACGGAATCCCTGTTGAAAAACTATATTGCCCATGATGCTGTGCAGAAAAATTCTACCATCAGAGAGTCGCAAATCACGCCAAATGAGTGTTGAGCTCCGCCCACTCCCATGATGCACCACAAATGACGTAATCGAGACGGCCTCCCCACGCACTCAAAACAGTTTAATATTTAAATAAATATACATTATAAGCATGTTTTCCAATGAACTTAAAATATATTGTTGCTATAAATGCTATCAACCACTTAAAATGGATAGTTTTTCATTTGATTGTGTCATTTGCAATGCTTTATGGGATTGTAGTTCTTTTCGTCATTAAAGCCGTTGAGTCTTGCACCTACGTCTTTTTGACTGATTTAAAAAAGAAAAATTGCTTCAAATCAAAGTTTGCAATGTTATAATTCTCCTCATAGCTGGTTGGTTCATGGCTTACAACACTTTAACAAGGACTTTTTAAAAAAAATCCCTATGAGAAAAATGAATGGAATTACTTCCAGAGCCAGCGCCGCTGAAAAAGAGGACGGGCACTGTTACACTCTATTCAAGCTGATGAACTATAAAAATACTGAAAGCCAATCGGAATCCACCTGAATTTAAATAGCTTGAGCATTTAAAGTGGCAGACGAAAAAACTGCAGTGTGCACTTATAAACAGAACATTATCGTTCATTAGTGTGGAGGCTAATATAATTATCGTTCTCGGTGTAAATTAACCCCTAAAGACTGTGTTTATTACCTTAATTACCTCAACTGCTACACACCTCAGAATTAAGAGCCTTAAAAGATATTAATAAGAAATGTGATCTATTTCAGTGACTTTTGATTCTGTTCACAAAAATAAACAAATAAATAAATAAAAGTTGTCTGCTTCATTTAGTGAATGTTTCGTAGAGTCTTTGAATCATTAACTCAACATGGATGAAACACCATAACATCACTGTATTTTAAAAGATTTTAACGGAATATTCCAGGTTCAAAGTGTGTTGACAGAATTTTGACTCACCCCTCATTTTATTTAAAAATGCAAAATTCAAGGTTAAAATGAGGCACTTACAATGGAAGTGAATGGGGATTTAAAAGAAGAAATGTGACACTTTTAATTTGAAAAAAGCAATTACATTAATTCTTCCATTAAAACGAAGTTATTTGAGCTGTTAAGTTCTGTTGTTTTGGTCATTTTTAGGGTTTTAGTTGTTGTAAAAGCTGTAAAATTGGATGTAGCTAGGAATATTCCAGGTTCAAAAGAAGTTAAGGTAATTTTATAGAATTTGTGCCATAATTGTGTTGACAGAATTTTTATTTAAAAATGCAAAATTCAAGGTTAAAATGAGGCACTTACAATGGAAGTGAATGGGGATTTAAAAGAAGAAATGTGACACTTTTAATTTGAAAAAATCAATTACATCAATTCTTCCATTAAAACGAAGTTATTTGAGCTGTTAAGTTCTGTTGTTTTGGTCATTTTTAGGGTTTTAGTTGTTGTAAAAGCTGTAAAATTGGATGTAGCTTTATTCAAAGAAGGTAAGATATTTTTTGCACATTTAAAGCATGTAAACATGCATGTTATTTACATCATGTGTCTGTACTGTTGAAACCATAAATATTTGAACGTTTATAAATTGCAAGCCAGATTTATTGTTATTATTATTATTATTATTATTATTTTGACCTTTATTTACCAAGGCAAAGAAAATATTCCACAAAGAATTGGTCTATATTTATTTTTAATAGAAAAAGGCAGGATGTCTCGTCATTCATACTATCGATCAATATAGTGTACATAATACTGTATGTTGCACAGTTTATTAAAAAGAATTATAAAGATAATAATAATACCTTATTTATAGGCGCCTTTGTTCACACATTATTTTAAGGTCCAATTCTCACTATTAACAAACCATTAACTAAAAAAAAAGAGAGAGAGAGAGATAGTTACAATAATCAATCCTTGATGTTACCAAAGCAAGAATAAGAACTTCAGTACTATGCTGAGAAAGTGATGAACGGAGTCTAGCAATGTTACGTAAATAGAAAAAAAGGCAATGTGTGAAATATTATTAATGTGTGAACCAAAAGAAATCAAACCTTCAAACATAACACCAAGACTTTTCACTTGGGTAGAAATATTAACTGAACAGTTATCAATAGCAAAGAAAAAGAGAAGGACTTAGCTTTGTTGGTATTGAGTTTTAAGAAAATCTTAGTCATCTAAACATTAACATCCGGCAAACATTTAGTAAGTTCAAGAGGGGAATGGAAGATATTAGGTTTTGTAAATATGTACAGTTGGGTAACATCGGCGTAAAAATGAAAATACCATAAGTGCGAAAAGTAGGACCAAGAGGTAAAATATAAATAATAAATAAAAGTAGACCCAACACTGACCCCTGTGGAACACCTTGAGTAACTGAAATGGGCTCAGATTGAACATTCTTAATCTGTACAAACTGTTTTCTATCATTTAAATAAGATGAACACCAAAAGTAGCACATTATCAGCTACCCCAATACAAACAAATCAATCTTATAATACTGAATGACTAATGGTGTCAAATATGGTACTAATATCTAAATGAATAAAAATAGACAGTAGGCTGGAATCAGCTGCAAGAAGGGGATCGTTTGTAATTTTATTACAGCTATTTCTGTACTATGTTTAGATCTAAAGCCCGACTGAAAGAGATCATTACTTTGAAGATGTAATTCAAGTTGAGTTGCTACAGTTCTTTCAAGAATTTTGAAATAAAAGGAAATGGGCAGAGTTATTAAAATCTTTAGTACTAATATTTTTAGAATTGGAGTAATAGAAGCCAACTTCAATGAAAAAGGAACAGTAGCAGTAGATCATGAAGAATTTATTATAGCTGTAATAATAGGGGTGTAATGATTCAGTCCACTGTATGCGAGCATAGTGAGAACCCATGTGCAGTTTTATTTACAGTACAAGTGATCCAAACAATAAATTAAGACTTGAACAGACTTGATGAGGCACGAACGGACTTAACTCACCGACAGCAGATTACAACATCAATACAAGACAAGAGACAAGAACAACATGATGGCTACTTATAGCAAACAAGGAGGGTCACATGACATGAACAAAACAATGGGAAACAAGACAAGACACATGGCGGTGCAGGAAGAGGTGGGGGCCATGGCGGTGCAGGCAGAACAGAGAGAGAGAGAGAGAGAGAGAGATAGTTACAATAATCAATCCTTGATGTTACCAAAGCAAGAATAAGAACTTCAGTACTATGCTGAGAAAGTGATGAACGGAGTCTAGGAATGTTACGTAAATAGAAAAAAAGGCAATGTGTGAAATATTATTGTGTGAACCAAAAGAAATCAAACCTTCAAACATAACACCAAGACTTTTCACTTGGGTAGAAATATTAACTGAACAGTTATCAATAAGCAAAGAAAAAGAGAAGGACTTAGCTTTGTTGGTATTGAGTTTTAAGAAAATCTTAGTCATCTAAACATTAACATCCGGCAAACATTTAGTAAGTTCAAGAGGGGAATGGAAGATATTAGGTTTTGTAAATATGTACAGTTGGGTATCATTGGCGTAAAAATTAAAATACCATAAGTGCGAAAAGTATGACCAAGAGGTAAAATATAAATAATAAATAAAAGTAGACCCAACACTGACCCCTGTGGAACACCTTGAGTAACTGAAATGGGCTCAGATTGAACATTCTTAATCTGTACAAACTGTTTATCATTTAAATAAGATGAACACCAAAAGTAGTACATTATCAGCTACCCCAATACAAACAAATCAATCTTATAATACTGAATGACTAATGGTGTCAAATATGGTACTAATATCTAAATGAATAAAAATAGACAGTAGGCTGGAATCAGCTGCAAGAAGGGGATCGTTTGTAATTTTATTACAGCTATTTTTGTACTGTGTTTAGATCTAAAGCCCGACTGAAAGAGATCATTACTTTGAAGATGTAATTCAAGTTGAGTTGCTACAGTTCTTTCAAGAATTTTGAAATAAAAGGAAATGGGGAGAGTTATTAAAATCTTTAGTACTAATATTTTTAGAATTGGAGTAATAGAAGCCAACTTCAATGAAAAAGGAACAGTAGCAGTAGATCATGAAGAATTTATTATAGCTGTAATAATAGGGGTGTAATGATTCAGTCCACTGTAGGCGAGCGTAGTGAGAACCCATGTGCGGTTTTATTTACAGTACAAGTGATCCAAACAATAAATTAAGACTTGAACAGACTTGATGAGGCACGAACGGACTTAACTCACCGACAGCAGATTACAACATCAATACAAGACAAGAGACAAGAACAACATGATGGCTACTTATAGCAAACAAGGAGGGTCACATGACATGAACAAAACAATGGGAAACAAGACAAGACACATGGCGGTGCAGGAAGAGGTGGGGGCCATGGCGGTGCAGGCAGAACAGAGAACCATGGCGTAGCAAGCAGAACTGGCAGCCATGGCGGTGCAGGCAGAGCAGGGCAGCCGGGTGGTGACGGCAGAGCAGGAAACCATGGCAGAGCAGAGACATGGACAGACCACTTGACTGAGACAGAACACGCAGAGAGTTCTTGAATGGCCTCCTTGGCCGTGACAGAACAGACAGAGAGTTCATGAACAGCCTCCATGGCCATAACAGGACAGACAGTGAATTCATGAACGGCCTCCTTGGCCGTGGCAGGACAGACAGTGAGTTCATGAACGGCCTCCTTGGCCGTGGCAGGACAGACAGTGAGTTCATGAACGGCCTCCTTGGCCGTGGCAGGACAGACAGTGAGTTCGGAAGCGGACGCCACCACCTCAGGAGGTTCTGCAGCGGATGCCGCCACCTCTGGAGGTTCTGCAGCAGATTCATGGACAGGAGAGGCCTCTTGAGCGCGGTGTACAGCCCAGACGCTTAAAATGGCAACCGCCATTACAGTAAGGGCAGCAGAGGGCGGCAGGACCTCTAGGACGGTTGGGCATGAGAGCACTGATGTTATGGGGATGCCTGCAGCTTGCACCGACATCAGAGGTGGGTCCATCACACTAGCAATCAGACCTTTCAGTCCAAGCCCAAGCTCCGCATCCGACTCAGGCGTTGCAGCCAAGATGGCCGGGGACTCAGGCGTGGCGGCCATCTTGGCCGGGGACTCAGGCGTGGCATGAGCAGACTGTGAAATGGCGGCCATGATGGGACGAGGCTCTGAAATGGTGGCCATGTCGTGACGAGACTCTGGATGATCAGCCGAGACGTGACAAGACGCTAGAAGGGCGGCCATGTTGTGAAGAGACTCTTGTGTGGCGGCCATCATGCAACGAAGCTCTTCAATGGTGGCCATATTGTGAAGAATCTCCTGAGGGACCGGCATGATACGAGCAGGCTCTGGCTTGGCAGACGTGTGCAGGCAGAGCAGGGCAGCCGGGTGGTGACGGCAGAGCAGGAAGCCATGACAGAGCATAGACATGGACAGACCACTTGACTGAGACAGAACACGCAGAGAGTTCTTGAATGGCTTCCTTGGCCGTGACAGGACAGACAGTGAATTCATGAACGGCCTCCTTGGCCGTGGCAGGACAGACAGTGAGTTCATGAACGGCCTCCTTGGCCGTGGCAGGACAGACAGTGAGTTCATGAACGGCCTCCTTGGCCGTGGCAGGACAGACAGTGAGTTCATGAACGGCCTCCTTGGCCGTGGCAGGACAGACAGTGAGTTCATGAACGGCCTCCTTGGCCGTGGCAGGACAGACAGTGAGTTCATGAACGGCCTCCTTGGCCGTGGCAGGACAGACAGTGAGTTCGGAAGCGGACGCCACCACCTCAGGAGGTTCTGCAGCGGATGCCGCCACCTCTGGAGGTTCTGCAGCAGATTCATGGACAGGAGAGGCCTCTTGAGCGCGGTGTACAGCCCAGACGCTTAAAATGGCAACCGCCATTACAGTAAGGGCAGCAGAGGGCGGCAGGACCTCTAGGACGGTTGGGCATGAGAGCACTGATGTTATGGGGATGCCTGCAGCTTGCACCGACATCAGAGGTGGGTCCATCACACTAGCAATCAGACCTTTCAGTCCAAGCCCAAGCTCCGCATCCGACTCAGGCGTTGCAGCCAAGATGGCCGGGGACTCAGGCGTGGCGGCCATCTTGGCCGGGGACTCAGGCGTGGCATGAGCAGACTGTGAAATGGCGGCCATGATGGGACGAGGCTCTGAAATGGTGGCCATGTCGTGACGAGACTCTGGATGATCAGCCGAGACGTGACAAGACGCTAGAAGGGCGGCCATGTTGTGAAGAGACTCTTGTGTGGCGGCCATCATGCAACGAAGCTCTTCAATGGTGGCCATATTGTGAAGAATCTCCTGAGGGACCGGCATGATACGAGCAGGCTCTGGCTTGGCAGACGTGACGTGAGCAGGCCCTGGGGTAGCAGACATGATGTTAGCAGACTCTGGCTT
>NW_015505458.1:169300-183341 GCF_001515645.1 Sinocyclocheilus grahami
AGGCATGACGTGAGCAGGCTGTGGCTTGGCAGACATGATGTGAGCAGGCTTTGGCATAGCAGGCATGACATTAGCAGACTGTGGCTTGGTAGGTGCTGTGGAACTGTGGGTACCATCATCCACAGTGAATGGTGATTCACTCAGCAGTAAGGCATAGTCTATATATTCGGCAAGGGACCAGTGAACCTTTCCCCCAGGAAGCTGGGAGCAAATGGGCTCATTCAGACCCACCCAAAAAATGTCTTTTAACGCCACATCATTAAAGTCCACCCGGTTAGAAAGTTCACAAAAATCCTGAACATAATCCTCTATTGCCCGATGGCCTTGACGTAACTGCAGAAGTGCAACTGCTGGGTTCACTCTGTTGGTCATGTATTTTGTAATGATTCAGTCCACTGAAGGCGGGTGTAGTGAGAACCCATGTGCAGTTTTATTTACAAGTGATCCAAACATCCAAACAATAAACGAAGACTTGACTAGACTTGACTAGACTTGACTTGAACAGACTTGACGAGGCATGAACAGACTTAACTCACCGACAGCAGATTACAACATCAATACACGACAAGAGACAATAACAACATGATGGCTACTTATAGCAAACAAGGAGGGTCACATGACATGAACAAACCAATGGGAAACAAGACACATGACTAAAACAACCAATCAGAACATGACACAATGAACAGAGGAACCAATAGCATGAATACATGAGGGCAAGGGAAGCAAAACACAAATCGGGACCATGACTAAAATCCAAAATAAAAGACATGAAAACATGAACAAGAAACAAAACCCAAACCCCACATTACAAGGGGAAATTGAATGGATGCAAGATTGAACTAAAACAGTGGGTAAAGGATCAAGTGAACGTGGAGGACTTAGACTTCATAATCAATTTAGTACTGTAATCTTCGGAAGCTCAAGCTCTAGAAAAAGTACTTACAGATCGATATATTTGTTTGCAACCAATTTGATCATCACTAAACAGTAAAGGAGAGTTAAGTAATTCTTGATGTATACTGTCAGTCTTAGATCATTAAGGTCTATATTTTTGATATTACGAAATGAAACACAATGTTGTGGTTTGACCTTTGCTAATGGAACAGAAACATAAAAAAAAACAGGCTTATGATCTAAGATAGAATATTAGGTAAAAGTCCAATTAAAAGGCATGACACCAGAACAGCATACTGGGTCTAAAATATGACCTTTGTTACATGTTAGAAAATTTACAAACTGAACAAGGTTAGCAATATTGAAATCATAATATTGAGTACTAGTAGTATCATCATAATGAATATTAAAAACATAATATTCAGGGACAGAGTACATAAGTGTGTTAATATAGTAGAAACTTCTGTAAAGATAGTAGACAAAGCAGATAACGTGGGTGATCTAAAAATCAATACAACAATATTAGCATTTGAACCTTTAAGTTGTACAGTCAAGACTTCAAAAGATGATGGCTAAGTAACAGAAATAGGACAGATTTTATAATTGTCATGAAAAATAAGTACAAGGCCACCCCCTTTATATACAGATGGTGTTGTTTGATTTAGATGGAGAAAGTCATTAGGCTTTTGCCAAGTCAGTGAGACAAATAAAATCAATATTTCGGTCTACAGTAAGTTCATGAATAAGAGACAACTTGTGACTAAGTGACTGAACATTCAAAAGAGAAGAACTAAGTACAGATAACTTGAAATCTGACCTGGGCAGCGGAGTTAGCACTTCATAATCAACAAGTCTCCCAGCATTTTTAGACAAAAAGACAAAATTTGTCCAGGTTTAGCAGGACTTTTCCTGACGAGATCCACGGTGAATGTATTTCAGGCATTATAATAAATGCAGATAGTCTGGAATCAAATATTCTGGAATCAACTATTGAAACTGCCTGCACTGATTCCAAAAAGGCTGCAGAGCCATTAGGGATGAGTTACACAAAGCCTTGCAAGGGTTCAAATATCAAAACAAAAATTCATACAACTGAATATAACACAAGGCTTCCAATAGCTGTCATTCATCCACTTTTGTGACAGTCAATAATTTAGCACACGTTTGCGGAAAACCATTATTAAGAAAAAAATTGGAATTAAACCGTGAGATCCGGACCTTTAGTGATGAAATGACATGGTTCAGATGGTTCATCCAGCACGAAGCCAACCTTTTCAAGACGCTGTAGTCACAATGTTCGCCTCCATCACATGGAACCTAACACCTATTCCACCAGTTGTGAGTCACTGCGGTAGCCCTGGTGTCAGGCACTGATTGATCGGAGTAATGGGATTTCATACATGTGGAAGAAGGGGGGGTTCGGCACTTGATCATTAGCAAGTTAATGAGCACCGTTCACTCCATTATTCACCTGTGTGGAGTGAGAGTGCTCTACGGGCCAAATGGGACCCGTCAAGATGGGTGCGAGACGGAATTGGAAACGTCAATGACGTCAAATGGCATAAATGAGGCCTTGTGACTGTTCAACGCTTTGAAATATGTCACTTAGGGCACCTGTCATCATTAGTGCCAATGAATGTTTTAATGGAATTTCGCAGTCTAATCCGGATGAAGCGTGACATTTAATGCCCACTGTGGCATATTTTCTCCCTGGAACATTGTGTGCTTTCTCTAATTATTATTGAAATGTCAAGTAAAAATGATTGGAATCAAATGAACTCCATTTAATAATTCCATCTATTTGGAGGCACAACTACGGCGATCAAAATTACAACTGACCACCCACATGTTAAATGTCACATGCTATTTCTTTCACTCGAGTGTTAGGCCTAATGATCAGAGAGGAAACTTTGGTGTCATTGAGGTAAGCAGCGAGTGAAATCAACAACCCTTTTATCAAGAAGAGCTTTTGTTCGATGAAATACTCTTCGCCTCCTTGTTTCTCCTCAGAGATTTCTCTGAAGCAGTGCCGTTTGGCAGCCTCCGAACGAACAATTGTACATCTAGGAGCTTTGATGTGGAAGAAAACGGCTTTATTTGAGTGAGCATGGTGATCAATGGCTGCCCTCAAACTAAGACATCGTCCTTTTCCCTTTCCCATCATCCTAAGCAGCCAGATGGCAAAGTGATAGGATTTTGAGACAGGCTGTAAATTCCCCTTTGAATTTAAGATTTGGCCACAGTTACAGATTTGACCAGAGCCTTGACCCTCAAGCACCCTCGAGTCATATTTTACCTAGCCGGCCGAATGTATGTTTTCTTGGCCAGAACTGCTACAGATGGTTTATTTTTTGAAATTCTACAGACCGTAGGAAGTTAAAAATAAAACAGAATACTGGGACCAGTCCGTTGTTGGACTTGAGAAATCTCTTAAAAGGATTTCAGCATCTAGCTACTTTTCAGGCTTATTCGTGTTCATTGTTAAAGCAAATTTCACTATTGTTATTGGTCATGTAATACTTGAACAAACATCTAATCTTAAGTATTAAGAAAGCAACACATCCCACAAGCCTCAAATCATTCTGAACTAGAGGAGTATGGAGGTAAACTGCAAAAAAAAAAAAGGAGCTGAACAAATAAGCGTGAATGATATATAAAAAGTATGTACACTGCACACAATAAATGACAAATGTATAATAAATGAATGAATGAATGAGCTAATTTAAAGCTGCAGTCCATAAATTTTGCCTCTGTCACCATCTCTGTTTGAAAACCTGTAATTGCAGCAGTGTGCGGAATTATCTAGCTTGCGTGGGATGTGTGCCGGCATGGCTCCAGCGCGGATTAATAATATTTTGAAGAGTATGTGTGGCAGTCAGTCACTGCACCGGTGTGGATATTTACTGTACTTCGCAATCACAGATTCTAGCCTACGTCTTGGGATATGACCAAATAAGAATTTTCACCGTATATTGCCATCTGAACAAGTAAGTAACAAGTCTGCCACGTTTGTTCTGACCAACTGAGGAAAAAAGCATTACCATACATATCACTACCAATGGTGATTTAATCTAAAGAGCGGTTAGCTCATGTCACATCAAACTGTTCAAATTATTATTATTGTTATACTTTATTCTCAAATGATTAATGTTAACAACATCAGCATTGATGACTATGAGCATAGTGTGTATTAGCGTGTAGATTTCAATTTCGCTACAGTCTAATCTAATTGTCATACTCTTCGAATTTCATATTAAGAAATTATTTTAACACAAAAAGCAAATTATGCTCCCGTCGAACTGGTTTTCTTTAAAATACAAATCTTGTGTAATCCCAGGCTATCTGTAATCAGAAGCACATTTATAACTGGAATATAATTTAATTTCATTCACATGTGTTTCATAAACACATAATCCTTTATAGATTACAATCTGCCATCAAAATGATACATTTAATTATTCTGGCTGCTGTGAGAAAAGGCTATAAACGATCCGCCACCTGCAGGATCCTCACATGCGATAGCCTAGCAGCCGGGACAACTTCTTTATGTTTACAGACGTGACGTAATGACGCAGTGCCATGCTCGAATTTCCCGCGAAAACCTACCCATACCACTCAAATTAGAAAACATTATTATAAGATAACCGTTGTGAATCGGGCTAAAGTAAGGCAACAGTTTTGAACACTGGCTGGTTATGTACTTGCTGAAATATTGATTTTGGATCATTTTTAACCAAAAAAAGTTACAGACTGCAGCTTTAATGAACACATTAGAAAATGTATCAATAAATGTATTCAATAAACATGTATGAAAATTAAAATACAACTTCCCCATGTAATCATCCATCCATCCATCCATCCATCCATCCATCCATCCATCCATCCATCCATTCATTCATTCATTCATTAAACTCAACTCAACTCAACTCAACTCAACTCAATCAATCACATTTATATAATAATATAATAATGAAAAATTTGAGCAAAAATCTGGTTAAATACTCATAACATCCTTTTGAAATGATTCCCACCCAAATGTAACTTCACTCCATTTCAAAGTTTTCTTCGCTGACCAGTGGTGTGGGTGATCCATTTGTTTTGGAACCACCCTTGTATTTAATGTAACATAACAACCTGTAGCTAAGGACTGCTCGCAGACTGGATGTGGGAGGACGCATCAAAAAAGACCTTTGTAAAAGCATCAGCCCTGTTGTGCCTCAGGATGTAATCATGCTTGTATAAAAATGGCCATTGTCGTGCTTCAGGAACCTCGTCAAATATATGAAACTCTAATGAATGGCTGATTGATTGTGCGGGCTAACATTAGTTTGCTTCCAGGATTGGATTCACAGTTTGACCTCCCCAGGTTCCTGTAGCTCCGCTGGTCCAAACCTCATTCACTTCCAGCTGCTTTAATTGTCTCTCCTGACAGTAAGTCAGTAAGAAGTTTCCACACTGTAATTAAGTGTAAGATCCTCAAGACGGGCCACAGAATCACAGCGCGGGTTCCTGTCAGAGACCACAGGTGGGTGGTGAGATTAACCTCCAGAAGACTATTAAGGAAAACCATGAGCTGAACATCCCGAAGAAATCTAAGAGAGGCATATTACAGTGGGAGAGCGAGTCTGTGTGCGTGTGTGGCGTAAAAGGAAATCTCCTGCGGGCGGGACGAAAGGAACAGCTTGATCCTGTGTTAAAAATGGAAGCGTTAGTTCCTAAAAGAAGGAAGAGGTAGAGCCATCGCACGACTGTTTTCTCCATCATGTTTAATTTGTGCATGTGGAGAAAAAAAGAAAAGAAAGTAAAGTCTGTAAGCTGTTTGGAATAGCCAATATTAAAAATCTGGAAAACTGGAGAAACACCTGCTTTTAAAAGTGAAGACAAAGTGGAGGGCTCAAAGAATATTAATGTTTTTGTTGCGTTTTGTCACGGTTCTGGGAATGATATTCAGAAATCAATGGGAGAAGTGTTCTCAGCTATGGGTAACATAATCATATTCCAGTGCAGAAACCTAGTTTCCACTTACATGACACATTCGCGTTTCTGTTACAGCCTTGCGTGACCTGCACTCACAAGTCGCTGGCATAAAACACCACACCCGTCGTGTCTGTACATACTGAACAGAGGAAATCTTCAACTTGAAGCCAAATAAGCCATCAATAAGCAATGCATACGTCATATGAGCCAGTATGCATTTGTGGAAATTGAAAAAATAGAGTTTGGAAAGCTAGCATTATTTACATCTGCATCCTAAAACTGTATCAATTGCTCTTTGGCTATTGCTAATATTAAACAATAGCCCACATGGACTAGGTGACGTCAGCCAAAATGTAAAGCAGTTTCAAAGGCAGAGGAAGTTATTAAATTTTGATAAACATGTATTGTCTTTGGAATGACATACATGGATGAATCCCGCACAATAGGAGCAGAGAGTGTATTAAGTAAGTAAATACAGCCAGTTTTGTCTTTATGTAGACTTGAGTATCTGGGAATTTTTTGCAGTTTTTATGGACTCTTAAGAATAAAATGTTTCTGTGTGACGTGTGCACCTTTCATATCCATCCTACATTGTTCGATTCAGAATTTAAGATTGAATACTTATTTTTAAGTATATTTTTACATACATTTCTATCAGTGTGCTTTATGAACGTAGCAAGAAAGAACGAGACGAGACACCAGAATCACTCACGTCCTCAGGCTCAGGCAATGCTTATAACATCATGATAAATAAATGTCCAGGGTTTATGTATGTATTTATTTTTTTAATTGACAAATTAACACTGAAAAGAAAGCACATGGGCAGCATCAGCTGCAATAAAGTAGTAACTGAAACATGTGTTTACCGTTAACTGTTGAAGCCTCATTTTGGTTCTGTTCCCTAGTAAAAAAAAATAAATACACTTCCGCATACTTTTAAAAAGAGTACTTGTTCTGGAAATAATATTGTATACTACATATTTAATAGATTTCTTATATATTTATTTTACACTTACAGTTATACTTAAGTACTTTTCATGCTCCTTAGTAAGTAAACACAATCAAAATAAGTGTACTTTAAAGCACACAAAAGATTATTAAAACAGAATGATTTAAAATGTACTTTAAAGTTTAAAAAAATGCATTTTTAGTTAATTAAGTCAATTCGACAATATTACATTAACATTACTGTTAAAAGTTTAAGAAACAGTCATGATAGTGTACTCTGATTAAGTACACTTAAGTGGACTTTTATTTAATGAATAGTATACAGTTTATATATACACTCTAAAAAATGCTGGGTTAAAAAGGGACAAACCCAGCTATTGGGTTGTTTTGACCCAGCGGTTGGGTTCAGAACAACACAACCGCTGGGTCAAAACAACCCAATAGTAAACACAATCAAAATAAGTGTACTTTAAAGCACAACAAAAGATTATTAAAACAGAATGATTTAAAATGTACTTTAAAGTTTAAAAAAATGCATTTTTAGTTAATTAAGTCAATTCGACAATATTACATAAACATTACTGTTAAAAGTTTAAGAAACAGTCATGATAGTGTACTCTGATTAAGTACACTTAAGTGGACTTTTATTTAATGAATAGTATACAGTTTATATATACACTCTAAAAAATGCTGGGTTAAAAAGGGACAAACCCAGCTATTGGGTTGTTTTGACCCAGCGGTTGTGTTGTTTTGAACCCAACCGCTGGGTCAAAACAACCCAATAGCTGGGTTTGTCCCTTTTTAACCCAGCGCTGGGTTATATTTAACCCAGCATTTTTTAAAGTGTATACACACTAAGATTTGAATTGAGATTTGAACCTTTTACATGACATCTTTAAGCATGAAGCTTCCAACTTACAAGTATGATGGAAACATAGAGGGTTTTACTAGTTGGAAACACATTTTATGGTAATTGTAACATTATTTGAACCACCATTATTCATCCAGGTTATGTACAGCATATACTGACTCAATAAAGTGACATCATTCTATACTGGCAGTGCTAAAAATTCACAAACAAAGTATGTTTTGACTCATTCACAAATTTGGATTCTTTCTGAAATTCTTTACCATAGTTTCTCCTAACAGCCCTGTTATTTAGAGGTTATACTTCTGGAGCTAAGGATGTTTGATTGTCGCCATCCTTGTTTCTTTTTCACAAGCAAAACATTGCTACAGTTATGTCAACTATGTCAACCAACACAGTTTTCTCTTTTTTAGTGTCAAGTATGAAAGAGGAAGAACTGACTGAATGTAAATCAAATGTGGGAACTAGAGCGAGATTGATTTATAAGGCATGAAAATTATGGTTCATGAAGAGAGAATGAAAAAGAACAGGAAAAAAAGGAGGAGAAAGTCAAAGTATGAATGAGACAGCATTAGTGGAAGTAAAAGAGAGAAAAGAGCCAGAGAAGGTGATGAAAAGCGTGGGCTATCGAGCACGAGCGGTGGGGGAGGTGATGTCTCTGAGTGGTTGATGAAGGAGATGAGCTTGCGTCCCTTTGTGGGAACAAAAGTCAAGGCCTGCTCCAATTGTCTCGGTCCTCTCAGATTTCCCTCCACTTCCTCTCTGTCTCTATCCTTCAAGACAATTCCCAAACCCTGCACATCGAGTTCTCTCATGGCTACAAGTTCACACTGTGTGAATCTGAGCCAGAGTGCTCTCTGCATGTGTTCAATTTGCAAGGCCAAAATGCAGATAAGTCATGAGGGAGAAGATGATTGATGGTGTTTCGTGGTGGTGGCTTTGGATCAGAGACACTGGGGGGTGACGAGCAAAAGGTCTGGAGACAAAGTTTTAGAGCACTGAAGTCTTCTGACGTCTTGTGCACAAATAAATAGAAAGCGGAAAGATTTAGCACAAGTGAGTCATAGCTAATCAGAAGTTAAATTTCAATAAAACATTTTTTAATCTTTCAATTGTAAAAAATATTTATGCATAACATTGTTTTGTTGTCTATAGAGAAACAATTTAATTAACAAAAAGTAGTGGTGTTTTGTTTTTGAATTAATCAGTGTTTTTGAATGAACTAATTGAGTGAATGATTCAGTGGCTCAGCAATTTTGTTTCATTCCTAAATGGATCAGAGTTTTTGAATGAATCGGTCGCGCGTATGTTTCAGTGACTCATAAATAAAGACTTTTGTTTAATTCATAAATGGATCAGTGTTTTCGAATGAATTGGTTGAGTGAATGATTCAATGACTCACAAATAAAGACTTTGGGCCCTATATCATACACCTGGCGCAATGCGGTGCCAGGTGCGACGCAAGTGTTTTTTGCTAGTTTCAGTCCGATGCAGTTGTCATTTTCACGTCATGCACCATGTTGTTTAAATAGGAAATGCATTTGCGCCCATTTGTGTGCCCATGGGCGTGCTGGTCTGAAAACGAGGTGTGTTCAGGCACATTGCTGGCACATTGCTAATTTGAGGCAACTGAAGTAGACTGCGCCATTGACCAACAAAAACCTGGTCTAAAGTCAATGGCACAGTAGTTTGTTTGTTATTTAAAGAGTTTAGTATAGGCGAGTCCACAGCTCGTGTACACTCTGCTTATTACACATATACTCTTAAAAAATAAAGGTGCTTCAAAAGGTTCTTCAAGCGGTCCACAGCTCGTGTACACTCTGCTTATTACACATACACTCTTAAAAAATAAAGGTGCTTCAAAAGGTTCTTCAAGCGATGCCACAGAAGAACCATTTTTGGTTCCACAAAGAACCATTCAGTCAAAGGTTCTTTAAAGAACCATCTCTTTCTTACCTTTTTGTAATCTGAAGAACCTTATATCGCCCCAAAGAACCTTTTGTGAAACATAAAGGTTCTTCAGATGTTAAAGGTTCTTTATGGAACCATTTAGACAAAAAGGTTCTTCTATGGCATCGTGAAGCACCTTTATTTTTAAGAGTGTACAGGGATGCACAGCAGCACACAAACATGCCAAGTATTAAAAATTAAAGGATTGCAAAGTAAAAGATTATTATTGTGAAGGCTACATAAATATGAAAATGCCTACATGTCATAATGGATAGTCATGGCATGTATTAGAATTAGGCTACCTATTTGCTTGCGCAACAGCAGCTCCGTTTCATCTCTGGAGATGCGTTCTGTCTTTGCGCTTGCAAATTCCGCCGTGTAAATAGTGAATCCGCCATGGCACGATGGCACGAGCGCAACTGGCTCTTACAGGGAATGGGAGATGAGACTCTGATTAATTTATGGCACGTTATGCCCAAAACACACCTATCACTCATTAAAAGAATAGGGACGACCCTTTTAGACAGTGCGCCGGGCGCGCCAACCATTTTTCCTTAAACTAGCAAAAGTGGACTAGCGCCGTGCGCTTTAGACCATGTGCTTCGATCGTTAAAATAGGGCCCTTTGTTTCATTCCTAATTGGATCAGTGTATTTAAATGAATTAATGGAGTGAATGATTCAGTGAATCACATATAAAGACTTTTGTTTTGTTCTTAAATGGATCAGTGTTTTTGAATGAATCGGTTGAATGAATGATTCAGTGACTCACTCCTAAAAAAAATGTTAGATATAGATTTAGATTTATAAGATATATTGGATTGTGACCTTGAATAAAGTTATGGAATAGTTTTATTCTTTAAATCCTATAAATAAACAAAAACAAACAGGCACTGCACTTCCTGAAATGAATACACACATGGCATGTGGTCAACGTGTATCTCCACAAAAATATCATCCTTACTTTCTCAAGAACTGCCCTTCAATCTAACATTGTGTTTCTAACCCCACCAAAAATTGACTAAACATAACTAAACAAATTGCTGCAGTGAAGGAAGTCATACAATCTCTATAGAGGGAAGTCAGCCTTCGTCGCCATGGAGTTATTTACCTGTCATCTTGGAAAACCCGTGGGTTTGGCCCCTGCGAATATCCTTCCAGGAAACCCTGTTGAAAACATTATAGGGTGCAGGTAACCAAACCACAGTATGGAAGCTCAAGTGTGGCTTTAAGGAGCAGTTATGGTTATGCCTGTGAAAGTATACTGTTATTTGAATCACTTGGTTTGTTTGTTTTAAGAGGACCGCAAAGAACCAGCACAGCTCAAACAAGGGCTTTCCTTGGAAAAGCATTGTTTAATGGAGGTAAAATATGTGAATTGCAGTGCACCTATGCTTCACAGTGGGATATTAGGTTGAAAAAAAAAGAGAATGGAGACCAAGGATGGGAAACGTCTATCAATTACAAGGTGCTCAGAGTGCAGTGTGTGTGAGAGAATGTAAAGTCGTGCTAATGAGACAAATTCCTGATAACCTTAAAAGCACTGGATACTTTTCTCAATCATTTCAGGGGTCTGAGGGAGTTATCACACTTCAGTCCATTTAAAAAAAAAACTCAGACCCAGGAGTGAAATAAAGCCAGTTATCTTTGCAAATACCTTGCCATGAACCTGAAAGTGGACTCAAATTTTAGGTCCATTTTAGGATGTTTTCACACTTGGTTCATATCAGGGGTCTGAGAGAAGATCACTTGAATTGAATCTCCCTGAAACTGAGAGCTGAAATCTATATGTGAAGCAGACATTCACAGTGTGCCTAGCTTTGAAAGTGAGCTTAGATCTAATTTTAGGCTACTTCTAGTATTCTCAAACAGTAGTGTATGATGCTTGCAACACCAAGAACATGGGTTTGAGTCACATCGAATGCATGAACTGGTAATAAGTAGGCCTAGACCTTGAATGCAGTGTTTTGGTAGAAAAAAATCAAAAACTGTCAGCCAAATGTAACTGTCTCATCTATTTACACTTGTTGTTGTGTGCATTTTACATTAAAAAAAATAATATTTTTCATATGCTTGTATTTGTTTATAGTATTCTGGTGACAGTTTGGTATTCTATTGTTTTCAATATTTTTATTATAAATAATTATTATGCATATATTAATTTATAAAAAAGATATAATATTAAATCTCTTTAATTTAATTAATATAAAATTAAATATAAAAATTATTGCAATTATTAATTATTTTTATATATTATATAATATTATAATGTATTTATATTCTATTACTTTTTGCTTTCTAAATGTATGTTTTCCCCCCAGTTGAGCATATCCTTGGATGTCCTCAGACTCAATATATCAAATTTAGCGAACTTCTAAACTGTCCCCGAAATGCATCTACATAAACCTAAACACACTATGCAAATCTCTTATGTAAATGCATCCAAAAGCAAAACACACTTGCATTAACCACTGTTCAATCATGAAAATCTGACATTTCAAACAAATATACAGTGTATGTAACTACACCAATTGTTTGGACATCTTCACACACATGCTTGGACGTGCTTATGGGAATGCTTGCTTCTAAGTATAAGTGTTCAAATCCGTGGAATGTTAAAAATGCTCTCGTTTATATGCCTTCGGCAAATGCCAAGGCTTGTGTTATGTAGCCATTTCCCAATGCCACAGGAAAAAAAGCGCTTACAAACTGCCTTTGAGTAAGTGAAATGCAATAAAAAAAAGGTTCTGTGCTTGATTCATACAAAGCATCTGGAGTACTGAGGAGAAGTCTGATTCAACTGCATAATGCACGCCGCTCAACATGAGTGCCTCACAACTCTCTTTGGATTGCTTAGCACATGATGGCTTTTCTATAGTACTCAGAACGTTTGCAGAGAAACATGCATACCCATGCACACTATCTAGTTCTGATGTAGCGATGTTTGTTTAAAAACAGACTTTCAGGCATACTTAGGACTGGCCCAAAGCTCTTGAAAATGATGCAATCGCTTTCTGGGAAACAACGGCTGTGTCCAAAGGTGTTTACATACTGTAAAATACATGAATGCTTGTGCTGGAAAAATAAAAAAGGCTGACAGTAAAACATGATGCACAGTGCTTTTTTGTTGTTGTTGTTGTTCCTGATAAATCCATGGATGCAACATCACGTCAAAGAAAAAATTCCACTGTTCACTGTCGATACCGTAACTACACTATCGCTCTCATTTTATAAAAATATTTTTTTTAGGTAAGCAAACTTACATAACTTTTTCAAATTAAATGGAATTTTCAAGCACGAATGGCATAGAATCCTGTGAATTCATTAAACATTTCAGAGAAGACAGTACTGCAATGATGACAACCCAGAAGGTTGCAACACATAATATAATTTTTCCATCGGCTTTTGGATTATTGCATAAAATAAGCTCTGTGTTTATGATTCTTACTATTTTTGTTCATAAATCTTCACAAACGAACACTTGAAACGTCAAAGTAAAATACAATCAGTAAAAGTAAAAAGCTAAACGCAGTCTTTAAAATACTTTCCCTGAAAGTTTGAGTTAGAGTAGTTTGCAAGAGTTTGGAAGAAGAAAGCGATTAGTGAGAAGATTCATTTACCTGTTCGATGTCACGACATTTGATGTTAAGACAACCTCTGTAGTCCCATTTAGCCACTTGTTAGCAACTGCCTTTATCAAGTAAAAGCTTTGATAAAAAATCACAAGGGATATTATTGATGTATTTTATGTGAATAAAACATGAAAATATCTTGAGCTTGTGTTAAACAGACCTTATTTCAGGCATTTAACCTAAAACCCCTTGACTTTGGGACAATAGAACCAGAAATGCTCAAATGTGAACTTGTTTCCAAGATTTGGCCTACAAAAACTCATCATCCCTGCAGCATTCCATAGGGTTTAGTTATATGTGACCCTGGACCACAAAACCAGTCATAAGGGTCAATTTTTCGAATTTGAATAAATTTCGAATCTGAATAAATAAGCTTTCCATTGATGTATGGTTTGTTATGATAGGACAATATTTGGCCGAGATACAACTATTTTAAAGGGGTCATATGATGAGATTTCAACTTTTCCTTTCTCTTTGGAGAGTTACAAGCTCTTGGTGCATAAATAAGATCTGTAAAGTTGCAAAGACTAAAGTCTCAAATCCAAAGAGATATTCTTTATAAAAGTTAAGAGTCAGCCACGCCTACCTAAAACGGCTCGTTCTAACATGCCCCCACATGTCCACGTCACTATGTGGGAAGATTTGCATAACGCCGCCCAAATGTTCACGCAAAGAAAGAAGGCGTAACTTTTATTCTCACTGTAGTATTGTTGTTGCCGCCGCCGCCATGTCGTGAAGGCGCTGTGTGCTTCGTTGTGAAAGCGAAACTAC
>NW_015505458.1:183675-198999 GCF_001515645.1 Sinocyclocheilus grahami
TGGCCTTCCAAAAATGGACACGACTAGAAATCAGTGGTTAAGTTGTATTTACAACACTGTTCCAGAACACTTCAACCCAAATATTCAGATGTGTGCAGCACATTTTATGGAGGACTGTTTCCTGATCCTGGGAGAGTAGACCACAATGCCGGCTGTTCTGACTCACAGATTGTAAGTAAGATTTTTTATATTTAAAGAGTTGTTATATTTTATATTTTTTATATTTAAAGCGAGTGTTTTGAGCAGTGTAGAGTAGGGCTTGTTGTTTGTCATTTCTCCGATCACAAATGCAGACATGGTTTTATGTTTACGCGGCGCGATGCAACGCAATGCGTAAAAAGACAGTATAAGTCATTATAATCCATAATTATGTCCCCACTGGATGCAACAAATGCCTCGTTTATAATGGGTTTTATTGGTTTTGTCTCGTCGCTGCGATGGGACAGGGCATCATCACAGTATGGTGAGGGGCGTAACATTTCCGTCACACGCTTGAGGTATTCGGCCAATCACAACGCACTGGATAGCTGGCCAATCAGAGCACACCTGGCTTTTCAGACCGATGAGCTTTCGACGTGTTTCAGAAAGGCGGGGCATAGAGGAGAAACAATAATGTACAGTATGTGGAAAATAATGTGTTTTTTGAACCTTAAACCGCATAAACACAGTTCATTACACCAAATACACAAAATAATGTTCTTTTTAGCAACATCATATGACCCCTTTAAAATCTGGAATCTAAGGGTGCAAAAAAATATAAATATTGAGAAAATCGCCTTTAAAGTTGTCCAAATGAAGTTCTTAGCAATGCATATTACTAATAAAAAATTAAGTTTTAATATATTTACAGTAGGAAATTTACAAAATATCTTCATGGAACATGATCTTTACTTAATATCCTAATGATTTTTGGCATAAAAGAAAAATTTATCATTTTTACCCATACAACGTATTTTTAGCTATTGCTACAAATATACCCCAGCGACTGGTTTTGTGCTCCAGGGTCACATATAAAGTGGGTAGTTTTAGTCATATGACCTTAACTTGGTGACTTCAATGAAGGCTTTTACTGTAGAATAAAAAGTTATGTGTTAAAAATACTCACTTTATAAGATTAAACATAACTATTGTTTTTGTAAAGTTTACAAAAATGTTCAGCTTTATACTGATTTGAAAATAATTAACATTTTCATGGCAACCGTATCCATCTGACAGGCAGAATCAGCAAATCAAGCTTTGCTTTATTCTAAGTTACAAGAGACAAAAGACACGTAATTCATCACATAATCCAGATTTGACTCACGCACAGGCATCTGTGTCATGAGCTGATGGAATCAATGCGGCGTTCTAACAATCACTGATACTAAATCTGTTCACTTGGCAACACTTGAAACATTCTCACCTGTTATGATTACAAACCGTTTCTTCAATGCCATTTATTAAGGCTTCACTTGACAGATGCTCTTGCAGGCTCCTGCCTGTTATTATTACTTAAGCGATGGCAATTACTGGCAAAATATTAATATTTTCCTTCTCTGGTGTCCCTGCTCAGTTTACATTTGTACCATAATTAATGTGGACAGAGCTGTTCTGGATGGATCAAAATGAATATATCAGTCCAGTTTGAAAACGAAAAGTTAGTGGACACTGAACTGGAAATATTGTAGGTGTACCGGAAAGATTGAGTGTGAAATGATGATTAAAAAGCCATATACATCCTGTCTGCCGGATGATGGGAAAACACGGACCCTGGGGCTGCGAATATGTGAGGAGAGGATGAGATAATCATCCACATGTCTGACCTGAGTCCTTAAGTCAGACATGAAGTGAGGCTGACATTGATCACGGCTATATTTAGCGACACAGACGGGTATTTGTAGGTTTGTGGGGTGGGGCGCAGATGATCTGTTTTGGGAGTGTGCACGTAATCGCTGTGACTCAGTAAAATCCATCCTACGACTGTCTGAATACGAGTTATGCCCACTTAAGGAGAAATAAATATCCATTTTCATTGCTCTGTGACGCAACGTCTTTTGTTTTGTAATCAGTCTATTGACACTGATGTTAGGAACAGTCATCCGAATATGAAAATGTCACAATATGGAAAGAGCACAGTGATAGAGCTCATAAAAATTTCCGCCACAGACGAAACAGATGGAGTCATGCTCGCAGATGTAAACAAACATTTAGTCTGAAATCATCCGAGACGCTACAATGCGCTGGTGTATTGCGCTGCGTGAAAGGTCTTGCTTCAGCCCTTTTTTGTGATTCATCTACTCGCTGTATAAATATTGCTATAAAGACACATCAGATGTTATGAACGCCCCAGTAAGCCCATAATAACCTTTAAGGATTTAAACATATGCACTTGTGCATTCTCAAAAAGCCACACATGACATCTCTTTAATATCTCAATTGTTTCCCCTTGTCAGCAGTGAGATAGAGAAGAGTTTACTTTAGGAATCTCAAATGTCTTCCAAAAGAGATCTTCTTCAAGAAGTCAGAAATGTCTAAATATACACACTTTAGATTAGGGAGCACATGCATATTACTAGCATATTGGCTGTTTATTAGTAAGCACATATTAATGCATGACCATATTCTAGATCCCTTAACCCAAATAATCTTACTTACTATCAATAAGGAGCAAATCATAGGAGTTTATGAAAGGAAAACATAATAGTTAAAAGTGAACATGCATTCCCTAATTTGAAGTGTTACCACGTAAATATTTTGCATCAAATCCTTCTGAGACTAAATGAATGAATGATGTCAGCCACGTTAAGTTTTTAGGGTTATATTCATACTGTATGCCAACAATTGTCTCATTTGTATCTCATTTTATTTCCTCTGAAAACAAAGCTAACTTTGTGAAAAAAGCATGTGAAAAGTAGTATTAAATGTGCTCGTGTACTGCATTTCAAATCATAGAAGTATATTTAAAAAAAAAAACTTTATTTGAAGATAATTGTAATGAAATAAAATGTACTTAAAGAGCAATCACTTTTATGACTATGCCTCTTAATAATGCACTTCATTACACTTTTAAAAAGTGTGCTTTGTAACAATGTGAAATTAAATGGTTTACTTTTAAAGTACATTTTATCCCTCTCTGCCTCTTTAGTCACTTTTAACTGAATAATTGTACATTTTGAATTTCATCCGAATGAGATAACACTTGGTGACTTCTGTTGCATTAGATATGTGAACCCATAAAGAAAGAACAAACAAACATGGACATGACTCTGATAAATTAAAGCATTGAAAAATTAAAAGTAACACTTGGTATCTTTGTGGTCAAAATTTACAGACATTGAAAAAAAATAAAATAATTAATAATAATAATAATAAAATAAAATGAAATGAAATTAAATTCAATAAATAAATAAAAAATAGCTCATATAAATTGTATAAATATTGCACAATATCATAAATTCCCCCCAAATTTTATTAATAATTAAAAAAAATATTACTGAACAAAAATATATTAGATTTTCATGAAAAAAAAAGCTTTGGTCACTTTTGACTGTGAAGTTACCAAGTGTGACCCACAAACGAAGAGGCCAGAGAGTTAAATTATGTTTTAATAATTGTTGTGCTCTATAATAACTACTCTTATGTACAGGGAAAGTGACGCATGTGTAAAGTACATTTATATTGTTTTACATGTAAAGATTATAATTCAAACTGTAGTGTTGTTCAATATTACATTTAAAGTAAATATATTTTTAAATGTACTAAATTGCAACTTCATTGTTGCAAATCTGCGATTACAAATATATTTATATACATGCCACACAAGTTTCGATGGAAATTACATTTAAGTATATTTTAGTTACAATAACTGCTTGTCAGTCCATTCAGCAGTAACCATATTTCAAAGAGAATAGAAGTAATTATGAAATTACATATCAAGATGTACTTAAGTCATACTAAAGAAGGTCAAACAAGCACTCTGAAGTTCAGCTAATTGCATTTAATACACATTTAAACTATAATACATTGTCATTTAATTGCAATTATCATGAAATTCAGTGTCTAAAAACGTAACATTCAGTTCACACTTAAGTATATGCTTTTAGAGTATATTATTTATTTCTTTTTAAAATATGCTATAGGGTTCATTAAGGCTCCTGAGCTGTGAAAATGTTTATACTCTGGGCTCCCAGCAAAGCATAAAGACTCTGAGACAACGCCACCTTGTGTTTAAACAGAACCCTATTCCAAATAAAGAAGACAGCATCAGGATTATTAGAGAGATATACGAAATAACATGACTTGCATGAATAACACAACTGTTGGAAATAATGCCCATGAGTCATCGTGACAGGGAAACTCCAAACTGTCATACAGCGATGTGACTGGATACATCTGGACTCGGACTATTAATCATTAATGTCGTCATGGCAAGAAAACAAAACAATCATGCCAGTCTATAAAACGATGGATCGCTCATGAGCGGCATGTCTTTACCTGCTCAAACCAGGTGCTAACACAGAGGTTTTTAATATAATTTTATATTCATACATAGGCCATCGAGATGTCTGACTCTATGACTAAATATCATATCACTCAGGATCTAAACATCACGATTAAACCAACACTGTTGGAGAATCATCAATGACCAGGTATTAAAACCAAACCAAGTCAGAGACTTGTTTGGGAATCTACTTTAGCTCTAACAATAACTCATCACAACTGATAAAATGTATAATTCAACGGCCATAGCACGTGTTTTATATTTGCAACATTTTTTTTTTTTGGCAACTCTTCTGACTGAAGAGTCATTTGAGATAAACGCTCACATCAGATGCCTTACTTGGAAGCCCATCTCTAGAAGATTGGTGTTTACAATACTGCACCATTCCCAGGCAGAACAATGTGCCTCTTGTGAACAGAGATCCTTTAATAAAGGCCACATTGAGAAAGCAAATCCTGGCCAAAGAAACTCAAAGTTATCCAATCTATAACTGATGCTACTTTACAGACCATACAGAGGAAACCTTGGTTTTCATAGGTTTATCATATTGCTTTTTGAAAACTTCTTTCTCTTGTGCATAAAAGAGGTACATAGTTTTAAAAAAGTAATTAAATAATTGCATTAAATATGTATTATGTATATGTTGTATGTAATTGAAATGCAAAAATGGGAATGCAATTAGTTGACCTTAAGAGTGCTTACCTCAATTTAATGGCCTGGTTTCACAGACAGGGCTTAGACTAAGCCAGGATTAATGCACTTTAATGTCATTAAAACTCATGTGTCATGTATTGAAATATATTTGCTATATATATTTATAACTACACATTAGGGAAGCAATTTAGCATGTTTAAATATACTAACTTTATTTGTCAAATTAACGTGTACTATCAAATAACACAATTCAAAATCATAATCTTAAAATTATAATCAAGTAGTTTACATGTGCTTAAGTATGTTAGTCGACACATCAAAATAAGTGCACTTCTTTATTTTTCACTTAAGTGTCGTTTTATTTCAGTATTATTATGTTATCTGCAATTACATTTTAAAAAATGTACTTTTAAGGTTTGAAGTACAGCACTAGTGCACAATTAAGTGCACTTCTTATTTACAAGGTTTAAAACTGTTCAAGTTTCCAATTAAGACAAATCACCCACATTCCTCTTCAATATCAATTAAGCTGCAACCAACTAAATGGGAACATTCCTAAAAAGGAATGAAATTAAGGTACTTGAAATTAAGAAAACTGGAAAATCAAAGCCTCTGAATGACTGTACTGTTGGCCGATAGATGAGGTCATATAATAAAGATATAATGATGATGTTTACCAGTGTATTCATTGAGGCGGCCCACTTCACCATTAACATGTAACAGGATGAGACGGATGGCGTTACGATGCTTGGGCTCCTCCAGATCGTTTTAAGCGTCCAGTGATGCATGTAAGCCAAATGATTTGGACAAGGTGGTTATTTTTTAAAATTTGTAACCCCTTTATTTGTTTTGCTCTATATCCCTTTAAATATCTAGACTTCACAGAGAGAGAGAGCCAAGAGCTCTGATGAGGGTCGACTTCTGAGAAAGTCAAAGAAACTTTAGACCTCAGGCTCTGGTCACACTGAATGACTTCCTAAATCTCGCTACTCCCAAACTAACAAAGTAAACAAATGGAGCTCATTTCTGATTATGAAAAGAGTCTCACCGTGTCGTGAAATGCGAGGCAGACTCTAAAAGTGGGATTTTTGCTATTATTATTGTTTAAAAAAATAGTTTCCTAACTGCTAGAAGCAACATTTGAATGCAATTTGCTGTTTCGAGGGGCTAACTATTAGTGGTAACGTCGTCAACAACACATGCCCTGCTGCAGACCACTATCCCAGTAAACATCTATCATTAACCAGATGTCAGATGGGTATTATTCATTCGCGATCTTTTGGTATTGTGTTGTGATATTTCAATGCCAGTCTTTCCATGGTGTAAGCTGTTGAATGATCCCCAATTTAAACAAGACTTAAAAAGGGAAGTGGCCAAACCGCACAGAGGATTGGATTCAGTTTATTTTCATTGTGTTAGTCTTTTCAGTGAGCACATCCTTCTGGGACAAGAGTTGTATGCATTTCATTACCTCATAAAAAAGAGATCGATCTTTCTGAAGCTGCACAGGGATATAAAAAGTTGTAGTATGTGACGGAATACACCTATAATTCACAAAGGTCATGCTGTAAAGCAACACACCCTCGGTTTCCAGTACATGTGTGAGTGTTGAGGATCGATTTGTCAAGGAATCGCTCAACTAAGTGGTTCTCAATTCCTTGCATACCACCACTCTGCATATTTTGCATGTCTCTCTTATTTAACACACCTGACACACAGAGCATGAACTGTGTTCTGGTTGATAGGGTCCCTACACAGTGTGACATAATATACCTCTGTAAATAAATACAATTTAAATTAATTTCCCGCACACTTACATGCCCTTTGGATGGCACAAATATGCTCCCTTCGAACTGGAATGATGGTGGAATATCCTGTGATGTCCACTTCGCAGGGCACTTATGGTCGAATAGAACAAAACATCTGAAGTGATAAGAGATACATACAAAATGTGCAGAGCGGTGGTACACGATGACTGGAATTGAGGACCACAGCTTTAAATGAACTATTTGATTTGAATTGGAATAAATCAGATTGATTCAGCTTTAACTCACTGATTCAGTATTTTGGTGACATCCAACCCAAAATGAGCCAGGAATTGGTGGATTAGTATATTGCATATGATACTTAGTTTTAGTTAACAGTGTTTGTATTTTGATAAAAATTTCCTAAAATTGATTTAAGTTCATACCTGAGGTTTGCATTTGATTGCATCTAGTGATCCATTTTATTTTATTTATTATTGGCTATTTATTTATTACTGGCCATTCAGGCCATTTGTTTGTGTTGTTGTTTTTATTCTGATCAGCGAATCATGGCATTCTGCAATGACATATTTTTTTGTACAATGACTGCCAAACTCTATAATGTCTCATTTGCAGCTGATTTCCAGCGTGGCTGTGCTAGTTTCATGTCTCTTGAATCACTCTGAATAAATCTGCACTCTCTTTCTTCACGCTTGATGATTAATTAATTCCAGTTCCAATCAATATTTCATGTCCATTTAGTTTATTTATTTGGTAGGTAGCCGAGGTGATGTACAATCAGCTAGTCATTATCTCAAAATTAAAAACCCTTCAGGGTGTATTTTTCAACATGTAACCCTGATAGTTTCAAACATCAATCTGTTAAATTTAGGATAACATTACATCAGTCCCAGTGAATAATTGAGCACAACAGTGACCGGTCACTTTATCAGTGGTCTTGCTTCAAGTATTTTCCCCATTCATTTTCTCCATAGGCATTTTACAAATTCTTAAACAAAGAGTCATGAAGCAAAGCAACCAGCTGTGAGATGAATCACAACATTACAGAGCATTTCAATCAAAACATCGCTGTGCTAGTTTCATGTCTCTTGAATCACTCTGAATAAATCTGCACTCTCTTTCTTCACGCTTGATGATATAATTCCAGTTCCAATCAATATTTCATGTCCATTTAGTTTATTTATTTGGTAGGTAGCCGAGGTGATGTACAATCAGCTAGTCATTATCTCAAAATTAAAAACCCTTCAGGGTGTATTTTTCAACATGTAACCCTGATAGTTTCAAACATCAATCTGTTAAATTTAGGATAACATTACATCAGTCCCAGTGAATAATTGAGCACAACAGTGACCGGTCACTTTATCAGTGGTCTTGCTTCAAGTATTTTCCCCATTCATTTTCTCCATAGGCATTTTACAAATTCTTAAACAAAGAGTCATGAAGCAAAGCAACCAGCTGTGAGATGAATCACAACATTACAGAGCATTTCAATCAAAACATTTCAACATTTGAAGCAAAAAAAAAAAAAACATTACCTAATGTCTCAAAAAATGTACACATAATCATTTAAAAATCACTTTCTTTATAGGGAAAATCAATGCATTTAATTTAAAGTCCTCTGCTCTGAATAGTAGGACACTGCAAGTTGTGCTTTCAGAGGCTTGTGCTTTCCAAAGGCATCTAAAATAGCAATTTAGCTTCCCTCCCCTACCACAAAACACAACTCCCCAGCGTCATCTTATAATTACTAATGATTTGAGGGAAAATGCACAGTTTGTTCTTTCCAGGCGTCTATGAAACAAATAATTCTCCATGGTTTACAGATCTTGCTACCTGCCATGTCCCACAGTGTGAATTGATAAACCATACCCTCTATCCATACACGCTTTAGACTCATACACAAACACATTCAAGCATTGAAAGCTAAGTTGGCAGCCTAATTTCTTGCATTTACTTTAACGTAGCACTTGACATTACAAAATGACCCTTCGTCCCTCAGCTGAACCCATTTTATACGTTCTTTGGTGAATCA
Organism: Sinocyclocheilus grahami; assembly: GCF_001515645.1. NCBI lineage: Eukaryota > Metazoa > Chordata > Actinopteri > Cypriniformes > Cyprinidae > Sinocyclocheilus > Sinocyclocheilus grahami. Next base: position 192,608 of record NW_015505458.1, read on the forward strand.
AAGGGGCAATTCTTCCTCTCTGTTTCTTAGAGATGTCTAAGCAGGCTTCTTCGAGAGCCTCTCTGAGTTAGCAGAGAAACTGTTGTGTGTTAGTATAAGGTCCAGATTTTGAAGTGACATGGCAAAGAGTTGTGGGCCATGAGATCAAAGTGGAGAGAGAATGTTTGAATATTAAAATAGTTGATGAGACCTAAACCTAATTGAAAATGTTAATATTTTCTGTTTCTCATAAACTTTGCCCCTCTCTACTTTTCAGTTTACCCTTTAGATGCGTTTTCTCTACAAGTCCAACTCATTTCCTCAAATGGGTTCTTTCAAAGAGCTTCAATGGACTTTTAACAACAATAATAATAATGGTAACACTTTAGTTTAGGGAGCAATTCTCACTATGAACTAGTTGTTTATTAGCATGCATATTGACTGTTTATTAGTAGTTATAAAGCACATATTAATGCCTTATTCTGCGTGAACATTTTAGATCCCTTAACACTACCCCATTCCTAAACTTAACAACTAACTTACCAACTATTGATAAGCTTCAAGTCATGATAAATAAGCAGCCAGTTTAACTATGGATTTATGAACTGACTAGAGGGTGAGATACTGCCCAAAAAAAAATAAAAATAAAATGAAGAATTTGCTATAAACATTATGCAGAAATATGAGATGCTTCATATTTAAAGTAAAAATCAAGCTACTATTATAAATGCCCTCTGCACGATGGACAAGAGGGAGGAAGGATGACTCTAGCAATTTCTCTGTATCTTATTTTCCTACAAACGCACAGCACAGAATGTATAAAAGTGGATATAGATGCAGGTTCCTGGAATCAATAGCCAGAGCAAAACCGGATCTGACAGGTGGAAAAAACAGAGGAAGGTTTGCAAACTCATGGACACATTTTAGATCCCTTAACACTACCCCATTCCTAAACTTAACAACTAACTTACCAACTATTGATAAGCTTTAAGTCATGATAAATAAGCAGCCAGTTTAACTATGGATTTATGAACTGACTAGAGGGTGAGATACTGCCCAAAAAAAATAAAAATAAAATGAAGAATTTGCTATAAACATTATGCAGAAATATGAGATGCTTCATATTTAAAGTAAAATCAAGCTACTATTATAAATGCCCTCTGCACGATGGACAAGAGGGAGGAAGGATGACTCTAGCAATTGCTCTGTATCTTATTTTCCTACAAACGCACAGCACAGAATGTATAAAAGTGGATATAGATGCAGGTTCCTGGAATCAATAGCCAGAGCAAAACCGGATCTGACAGGTGGAAAAAACAGAGGAAGGTTTGCAAACTCATGGACACCTACACAGACATGCAGACCATACAAACACATAAACAAGAGAGATGGGGGGAGTGAGAGAGCTACAAGCTATTCCCACTGAAAACTTTATAAGATGAGTGTTTTATCAAAGATGAAAGCTTACGGGTTGTGACGCACATGAGGGGAAAAAAAGCCAAAAGCAATTGGATGGAATTGAACAATGAAATCTACTTACACCTGTTCCCGGGTGAGGATATCTACGAATAACAGCAGAGAAACACTTTCATCCTGTGACGCATTTCACTGGTAATAAAGAATTCAGTTTCTTTGTTTTCAATGACACTTATGAACAATTTGATGCTAATTATTATATGAAACCACCTACAGAGGTGAAATAAATTGTCTTTACATCATGCTCTCTTCATGTACACCTAAATTTGGCTCTTTGATGACTCATTCTATGCTTTTGATATACACCTTTTTTTTGGGAAACAACCACAGAAGTGTAGCACGTCAACAAGCACCATATTTTTCACCATCTAGTATTTCCTGTATTTTCCTACTGAAGTCTTGTCGTTGATGAATGGTGAACATGGCATGGATGATCTCCCTCGGGTCCTGTTTGGTCATGGAGTAAATGCAGGTGCTGATATTTTGACTGTCTCCCTGTCTCTGTTTCGAAGAATTTTGACCGAGATACGGAACGTCTGGAAACTTTATGTCGACAGTTGGGCAACAGCGCTGCCATAAAACACGTTTCACTAATCTTGAGGGACATGGGTTAGGGTCAGAGAAGGGGATTGCAGACTTCATCTTCTTGTTTTGGGTGTGTGGTCTCCGCTTGTGTGCAATAGCTTAAGAATGCATGAATAGCCTCTAAGCCCATATAATACTTATTTATAAGTAATAATACTTTTTGTGCATTCACTTCTTTGCAAACTCATTGAGGAATCCAGGTGCGGACCTGTAATGAAATGCAGTATTAAAAAAATAATGATTTTACTTACAAATATAGGCAAGGAAGAGGCAAAGAGCAAAAGAAAGCAGCTCTTTACTCATTAATAATGACAAGAAAATCACAATCGTGATTGAAGTGTGTGCATCAGAATAAACAAGAAGGTCTAAAATATCTGGCTTCTTGGAAGCTCTTTACTCCTGCTTTGCCGTTATCGTCAGTTCGCCTTCCTGTGAGAGGTCAAAAGGGTATGAATCCTTCAGCTTTATGAGTCATAGTCCCCCTTAGCCCACTTTCATCGCCAGAGGACAATACATGAAGTGCTTGTTTTTTTTGGTCTTTCCTCATTTCTTTGTGCTGCGCTACCATCAACGAGATCAAGGAGTTATTTTTATCAACCTTTCACATTCGTATAACCTTGCAGTATCACCTCCTCCTCTTTGCTCTGTCAGTTTGTTTGGGCTTTGTGTACATCTAGAAAGATCTCCTATGTGCACGCATGCGCGTACGTGCCCCTGTGTGCATCCATGCCAGTATCAATGTATACCGGCCAATGAACCCATTCACCGTGCTCTTGCTTGCACTATATTCGTTACGCTGACAGGAAGCATTACTCATCCTATTCTCTTCTATTGTACAGCCAGCGGTGTGGAAGCTCTTCCATGACAGCCATTCTCCAGCTAATTAGCTAATTAGACAAGTTGCATAGGTCGGCCATACTGATTTGAATAATTTCTATAGGCCACACACAGAACTTGCTTTGGCTGTAAATGATCTAGCAGAGCTGAGCTGTAAGGCTTGTGTGTGCGGTTTCCTTATGTTAGACACTGTAGACAGAGTGACAGATAAGTGTACACGTTGGTACATAATGAGGTAGGTGAGCTATAGTGAGCGTGGCAGCGTCATGGGTCTCATTCATAACATACATATATGGATATGGCCATGCCTAATTAATCCCTGTGCCAAACAGTGACTTGGCGCCACTCAACTTTGACCAGAAAGGGCCATGAACCATTTATGATGGGGCCACTGATTGACTTCAACGGAAGTGCATGAGGCTCACAGTGTTTTGAATTAATTTTAGACAGCTTACGAGCAAAAGTAGAGAAAGAGTTGGCATTGAAGGCAGAGAACGATAAAGTCATTGTTTAATTTCTTTTTAACTAAGTCAGAATGTTAGTCACACTAAAAATGACAAAAATGAAAGAACATGACATGTTGAAAAATTGCTCAAATCAAAGGATATTTTTAACAACAAATAAATAAAGGAATACAATTTAAAAAAATACATTTAATAGGCTTGTGTATTCTCTGGGAATCAAAACAATGACCTTGGCACTGTTATGAGCTGAGCTTAATGAACATCCTGACTAATCTGCATATAATAAAAGGTGTATTGTATATACTGCAAGTAACTATGTTGAAATAGGTCTGTTCACATATAAAAGAGGAAGTAAACGTTTCCTGGCTTGAACTCTCCAAATGCTTTGAATTTGCTTCCTACGTCTTTAGTTACATATCAGAAAAGGTCTTGGAGGTGTTGGCAAGGAAGGGTTAAGCATTACTAAAGTTTGTCTGCAAGATGAATTCCTCTTTTGAGGACACGGGGCCATTTAGCAATCAGACAAGAGCCCAAGGGAGCACCTGTGTACAATTCCATTTTGAAATAACAGTGATTCAGTCATATCCACTTTCTCCATGTGTGACAACACTGTGGCATTGGATGATCAAGTACAGCTGGAAAAATGTACAAGGAGTCTGTTTTTCTTCAACTCTTTTATGTATATGCAAGACTTGTGACCATATGTTCATGCCAGGGTCTTACTGAGGATTTGTGTGCAGTGGGGTTTTGGGTGTATGTTTGGTATGCCATGCGTTATGGTGTTGACACTGGGGAAATGCAAAAGAGTATTTTTCTGAGTAATAAACACGGGAAAGGCAGTGGGCTACAGTGTGAATTATATTATTTACCATGTATGTGATTTTACTGTGATCTTTCAAATTTCAATGTAAGCCAGCTTGAGTTGGCTAAACTTGGGGAGTTTAATGTCCTTGGGAGACTGAACTACCCTATGTAGAAAGCCACACGAGACTTACAATATGACATATTGTACGTTTTCATATACTGAGACCAATGCTGATGTGCAAATAGAAATGGGTTTAATTCAACTAGAACCGATGTCAACCCTCTCATGGTTCTTCTGTTATGGGAGAGAAGTGTGCAAGGAAAAATTCCAAAACAAAAGTTTTAAGCAGTGCTGGGTAGATTTTACTTACAAATTGTAGTCTCTTACCTGATTAAAAACTACATAATGAAAATTGCAGTCTGTTATGTCATCGAAATACCCATTTAAGGTAATGTATTCTGACTGCTTTTCAATTACTTTTCGATTACTATTATTTATTTATTTACTTTAAATGGGACTATTATTTAAAAAGAAAATAAAAAGAGAAAAAAAAGGTTTATGAGTTGATGAAAAGCTAAAAATTAATCATAAAAAATTACAATTAAAATTAATCAATTATTTTAAAATAAAACATTAAAACACCCACATTTGAAATATTTTATTTGTCAATAACCTACATGTCAATATGACCATTATCTGACATCTGAGAACATGCAGATGTATTGTTTTATTCATTTATAAATTGTATTAATTAATAAAATGTTTATTTTAAATATCAGGGGGACTTGTAATCCATAAAACGGCACTTTAAGATGATTATAAGCAATTTAAAATGCAATATAATCCAATTACAAGTACAACATTTTTGGAATCTGATTAGTAATCCAGATTACATGTAATCAGTTACTACCCAGCTCTGACTACAAGCTTTTAATTAATAAAAGTAGCTATGCAGTCCTGCAGTGATGATGTATTTTTGGAGGCCGATAATACATCATCACTACAGCACTGCATAGTGATTTGCATCACCCTGGTTCTCTCAGTATATATCACCCAGACACGCAGTCCCCTGGGGTATACAGAGAGGTCAGAAGTCAAGCTGTTTGGCTTTCCAAACCAAGTGATGACCCCATAACCAGGCAAGCAGGAAAAAGCCTCGCCGCAGAGGCTCAGGGGACGGGGGACCTTTTTATTGGAGGGGAAGTGTGTGGTATTTGTCTGAGTTCAGAATGACCAGTGCAAGGGAGGACATGCATATGCGCTCTAAGACAGCATGCAAAAGCCGACGCAAAACAACATGCCTGTTTCATTAGATGATGAAGGGAGAAGCCACAATAAGGAAGCAATGGATTTGAAAGGGAATGAAAAATACATGATTTAACTGGCAAGCCATGAAGGCAAAATTCTTCCCTGCAATGCATCTCTGGCAGGCAAGAGTTTTAAAGTACACTAAACTAAATACAAGAGGATAGTTGGAGTGCGTGGAAGCAGCAGGTATCATGGAAATGGTCACAGTGGATGAAGCATGCTGATTTTTAAAGCACGTATGCTTTGAAAAACAAAATGTAGGTTGTTTGGGTTGATTTAGATTATTTTCATCATCGAGGGAGGTCGTTCTGAAGAAGAGAAACAATTTAACTGCACTTGAACCTGTCAGAGGTTACGTGTTTATGAGAACGGCCGACAGTTCTCTGATTAGCTCAAGTGGAAACAATATGAAGACTGACATAATCTGACTAGCTGAAGTGGAAACCTAATGAAGAGTGACATAATCTTGTTGTGAGTTAATTCACTCGACTGACTCACAATGGTCAAATGTCACAACCACTTAATGAGACATGCAAAGAGTTTCACTGATTTTAAGCACCTGGAATCTCTAAAGTTACATGATGACACGAGAAAAGGTCTTAGCTCAGTTGATCACATCCACTTGATATCTGAATCGACTCTATAACGGACCATATCTAACAAGTGAATCATTCCAGCTGCTTCTCATGAACTTTCTGGAAAGGAGTACCCAAGGTTAAAAAGGAACAACTGTCAAACAGAAAATGCAAGTGAAAATTGACTTTGCCGAGTAAATAAAACTGCCAAAACTTTGGGAACCACAACATGATTTAAACGAGCCAAACTGTCAAAAATAGCCTGACTATTTGCTGATAAAAGAAACATGTAATTCAGAAATGAACACAGGCCACAAACATGAAAAAATTAACAACAACAGCACACACACACACACACACACA
>NW_015505458.1:202208-210031 GCF_001515645.1 Sinocyclocheilus grahami
AAAAATATAAACAAAAGCACACACACACACACACACACATATATTTATATACATATATATATATATAAATATATATATATTAGAGATCCACCTATTTATTGGTTTTGCCGATTAATCGGCAGCGATAGGCAAAAATTCATGCCGATAGTTTTCCCGGGTTGCGTCTGTTGCTGGAGCGGCTGAGAATGTCCTGCGGTCATTACAGTACGAGAGTGAGAGCGACCTCTAGAGGCGAATCACTGACACCACGTGCTGTTTGTTTTGACATGTGACATTGCACGCTGCACAGAGCGGGACACTTCAGACGCGCATTTAAAACATCGACAACGAAACGGTGTGTATACAGTATACTACTGTATATAGTAGGGACACGGGAAGTAGGGGTGCTGAGGGGGCTGCAGCATCCCCTGTTTTCACATGGTTGCAAATGCAACGCCAAGTTTGTTCATTTAAATTTATTCCGTTTTAGCATTTAATAATTTATTTGTAATGATCTCTGAAATGTAAATTGTAAGTGGGCTATAATAAACCCATGTTTATCTTTATAAACATGATTATATTTTACTTGTGATGTTTTCTATATGGGATTATTAGCCTAATCCTCATGAACACGTGATGCTAGCGCCCCCCCCCAACACGGACACACACAGCACCCCCAACCGAAAGCATCTTCCCGCGCCCCTGGTATATAGTGCATGTTTTCATATCATACTATGTCATTAATTTGTTGACTAGATGTTGAATTAGTAGAGAAAGATCAGCAGTTTGCTTTCAAGGCTGAGAGGACGCAACAATTATTACCTCAAGCAGTTAAAACTATGTGACCAAAACACACGCAAGTCCGACCCAAATGTTTAAAGGGGTCATATGATTCTATATTTTCAAAGCTCATTATTTTGTGTATTGGGTGTAATAGAATATGTTAGCATGCTTTAAGATTCATTATTTTTCACGTACTGTACTGTCTTTCTAAAATGCGTGGATTTCAACAAAGCCCCTCCTTCGAAAGGCACAGTGTGCTCTGATTGGCCAGCTGACCCAGTGCATTGTGTTTGGCCGAACATCTCAAGCATGTGTTGGAAATGTAACGCACTTTACCATAATCGTAAGCTTTAGCTTCCAAAGCAATTATAAGAACAGTTAATAATGTCGTCAGTTTTACTCTATCACAACAGGCGCTTCCTGCTTCAGCTCTACTTGAGCGTCCAGTGTGAAGCAGAACATGTAGTGAATCATTTCGTTTGAACTGTTCTGGGACAGTGTTGTAAATAAATGTTAGCCACTGATCCTAATTGCGTCCACTTTCGGAAGGCCAAAAAAAGTGCTTTTGCTTTCGCATAGAAACACAAAGCATATCCATGGCATAGCGGCGTTGGGCAAAACAGTGGCAACAACACTACTGCAACACCCGACACCACTCCTTCTTTGGGTGGAATTATGTAAATATTTCCACATAGTGACGTAGATATGTGAGGGAGAATTCATTCAAGGCATTTTCAGCAGGTCTGGATCAGCCTTCTCTTTTAGATAGAAAACACTATAGTAAAATGAAAACACATCATATTACCCTTTCCAGGGGGTCCTGTCACGATTGTTACCATTAGTTTATATCCTGGTCACATTAATGCATTTGTTAGCCAGCAAAGTTGCAGATTTAAAGCTGTGAGAAAGAAAACTGATATGTTCATTCAGCCGACAGAAATCCATATTGAGCGCCATTCACACAGTTTTCCATTAAATTACATTACATTTGTCCCAAATCATTGTTACATAATAACTTCACCATGGGCTGGAAGATTGTGTATTTTTCAGTGAAACGTTTGTATTTCTTTGGCTCTAATAAAGTCTGATTAATATAGAGAGCTTTAATATAGACAGTAATCCGTACTTTTGCCTTTTTTGTTTGGTGTGTGTGTGTGTAGATACTTTTTGAGAATTTGTAAGAGATTTACAGATGTAAAAAATTAATATTAATTTAAATGTGTATATTTGCAAACACGCACACAACTAAACACATTTAAAGAAATACTGTATATATCAAATAATTACATTATTAAAAACCTCCATTCTATAGGACAGATTTTCCGGAATATCTTATGCCGTGTGTGTGAAATTGCCATCAGCGCTTCAGTGCAGACCGGACCACAGCTATTTCCTCTCAGCGCTCCCACACTGATCGTTTGAAATCACACACAGACACACACTCCCAACCACACACTCGTCTTCTGATGTTCAAGGTTACTCACACTCTCACATTCACTTTCTATCATGAGACAAAAAGCTGTGGGATTCATAGATCATTTAAAAACTAAAACATTATTGGAGTGATTTTGTCTCTTTCAGACTTGGTACTTCAATACTGGTACTACTCTATAGTCTCTATGGGAGTTGAGAGGCACGCTCACAAGGGGGATTGTGGGTAGACGGTGGACTGGAGGTAAACGCATACTAAATGTGTGCAAATTGTGAAATCTGAATACGTGATGAAAGTATATGTGAAAACAATCTTGATTTAGCATGTGATAAACCGGCTGAAACAATCCCATCGACTCTTTGATGGAATTTCCAACTCTGAACTCCAACCATATTTGGGCACCACAACATCATGGCAAGTCATGGAAAATGATAACCCCAACTAGACAAAGGCACACTGTCAACTTCAGGCTGGGCCACCAACCTGGTACCTCCGAATTTGAGTGTCCAAGAAGTTTACGCCTGCTCCGGGTTGCCATGCAGATGGTTTTCCAATCCTTATCTTCAGTTTCTTTGTCCTCTTTACTTTTCCCATCTCTAAAACCGCAGGTTCACTCTAGGTCTGCTTAGTTCATTTCTTCGCTCGCCGGTTGCTCCGGAAACCATCCATCGGCATAGCAACGGCCTACACATGCAAAACTGGAAGTGACGGCGGCATGGGTCACCTCCCATTGGCTGAGGACAAAGAGGTGCAGCGTGGGACGCAGGGAGGGGGCTAATGTCATGTGCAGCTGGTTGGGCTGGATAACCCGTTTCCTTCTCCGAACGTGTCAGCGGAACACAAACTGAAAACAGGAAAGCACTTCCCAGCGTTCTCCCCGGACTTCATATCTGGGCATCCTGAGATTCAGTGTGCAGAAAAAGTGCAGAGCGACGTCAAACATAAACAAACAATGGTTTCATGGCGATAGGAGAGGAGATTGAGTACGGTTATCATAACCTTCACACCTCCAGCCATTTTCATGGGGAGTAATTGGCCTCTTCGTAATGCTAGATTTCTGACAGTCAGACTCGATTGGTTTTTGCAGTGCTCTCCGGGGACGCCGCTGACCTTTGCCAAGTTCTGACCTTTACTGTTACCGACACTCTCTGTGGCTGTCATTAAGACGGCCAACTTAGGCTGGAAAGTCTTCCACAGCGAAGCCTTGGAGAGCTGACATCTGTTTCTTCATAGACATTCTGGGATTTGATCACACCATTATTATGTCAGCAAAAGGTTATTGGTTTGAGTCTTAATTGTCCATTCTAACTAAATGGCAGGACCTTAGGGCTGAGTACACAACCTTGTGCAGATTATGATTTGAGCGTTATTTCATCCAAGGGACTTATTTAAAAAAGTCTCCGGTGAAATGAACTGGAACAGTATAAACAGATGACTCAATCAGGAAAACTCTCTTTAACTCTGGACTGAGCTGGGCAGCTTTCTCCCAATGTCGTCAGAACGAGGCTCAGGACCTCAACGTTTATTAACCTGAGCAAATCGTATCCATCAAAACTCATGTCCTGCACCTGAAAATGCATACCTGTCTTTTGCATTCAGTAGGCAAGCTGTGCCAGGTGAAGTACTTCATCTGTGAAGATTCAGTAGTGCTCAACCAGCTGACAGATTCTGGTGTCCCAAAACTTTGCGGTAGCCGTCAGATTCTAAGAGCTCAAAAGAGATGAGCAAACTGTCACTTGATATAATTTACCAGATTAATTTTTCTGGCATTTGTTTAATGAATCTCAATTAGGATGATGAGTTTGATCTTAAATACACCTGAACAACTACTACACTAGTACTGTTTTGAAAACAGTTTACTGACTGTCATGCTACTGAATGAAGGTTTTAGCACCGATAGTTTTAGTTAGTTACTCTAAAGGCTGGGAAACATCAAGCCGACAGTCTTACCTTTTATTGTCTATATTCCCTAGGTTATATATCAGTGTAGGACAATATATGCAAGCGCGTCTGTAACCTTAATGTACCAATTGTTTGGTGTTTTAAGAACAACATCCTATATGCTTATGACTGCATACACAAAGCATAGTAAGACTACATCAGCGAAGACGAAATGTGGTTGAAAACTGAAAGTGAATGATCACACACTACAGAAGATTGTGTCCAAACAACACAAAACTACTGAGAAACCTCAGTATTCACCTTGAAGGGCATATTTCCACAAAAACCGACCCCAGAGAACTTCTCAAAGCCAACATCCATGAAGCTGCAATTGCTAAAACTTTGATAACCGATTAAAGACACCAATGCTAAAATGCGAATAATACGGTGCCATAATAAAAAAACCTGGACAGGTGGAGCACCAAGATGAACTTCAGCAGTTGCCCCGGCCAGACAAATCACCTGACTTGAATATTATCTAACCACTGTGGGCAATTTTTGGAGAGAAGAGTGAGAAGCAGATTCCCATCTTTGAAACCATTGGCAGATGTTCTGATAGATGACATTTACCTGGAGACTATGGTTGTATGAATCTATTCTAAGACGGTTGGAAGCTGTATTAAAGGAAATTGGTGCTAACTGTACATCTGAGAGAAATAGTTTGGCGAAAAAAGACAAAGCAATGTAGGGCAGGACTTGGTTCTATGCATCGGTTGTCAATTGGATGGAACCAGATCTGTATCCAAGTTTGGGGTCAACTGTAAGAAAGTGGCCAGCTGTATATACAATAAAAAATGAAACACATGCATGGTTAAATCAATAACATGCATTTAAAAAAAAATAGAATTTTCATTTCATGCCGGCTATAAATGTTAACCATCAAAAGCTATCGTGACATCCTCTCTGCATTCACTCTCATTGTGTTGTTCTGTTATGAGTCAGTGTCCCAAGCTACAGGAAATGGGACATGCAAGATTTGGCAGTTAGACATCAGAAATGGTGTTTATTCTGCTGCATGGGTAAACAATCCCACCATGCATTAGTGCAGGGCCAAAAGCCTTGATAGGACTCTGAAGTGACCTTGTGCCTTCAACTCGCACCTGCGACAGCTCACAGTGCACAATGACGGGAATAAGATACTCAACGGAAGATAACAGCACTTCTGGACCATTTCAGCTCTAATGAGCCACAGATAAGACACATTGTGATTTTACTGAACATGGAAAATATACTTTCTTTATGTCATGTTCTGAATTACAGAGACAAATCTTTCGGCCCGAGATAAGATGTTGTAGAGCAACAAGAATTTGTTTGCTTGCTGTATTGTCTCTGATTTTCAAATGTTAGGAAGCATACAAGAGGATCTGATATTTACAAATATAAGTAAACATGTCAGTCATCTTGGGCCATTCTACAAAACAGGTGCAAACAGTTCAAATCATATGAAATGATTGCAAATTAATTATTCCAGAGATAATTCATTAATTCATCATTATTGCCGCAGGGGTGAATCTCACAAATAAATGTTTGAATCATAGTTCATAAAATAAATATTTGCTAATGATAGAAAAATATTCATAAAACTAGATTTTAAACACAACTAAGATTTTTGAATTGTGACATTTATCCTGTACTACAAGTAATTACCATGATATATGCTTACAACTGTGCAGTACTTTTATTATTATTATTATTTTGGTACTGCTGAGAATTGAATGGTACTGGTGACATCAAAATGATGTCACAATGTAAAATAAAAAATCATAATGGTCCTAAAAATAAGCTTCATTTTAAACAAATGCATTTATACAATAATATTACACAGTTTGTTTACCTTTTGATTTTGGAGTGAAATATGGAACAGGCATTGCCTGACTAGTTTACTTGCTTCCATTACCCTGAACACACAGTACGCATGCAAGTCTGGATGTGAATAAAGTGTCTGCACATTATTGATCATTTGAAGATTGAACTCATTCGGCAGCGCACATTTTTATGTGTGAACTGAGTGTCATTATGTCATTATTTTTACATTCAGTTTCCTTTCTGATGGACATTAATCAGTTTAATCACAACATTATCACCACTGAGCTAAGAAGTAAGGCAGTATTTTTCTTTTCCCGCAGGACTCTTCTCTCAGTCAATGAGACGTCTCTCGGTGCACCTTGTTCTGAGTGACGGTTCTTGCGGCTAGCAGTTGGTTTATGATCGCTGTAGCCCAGCATTTCTCTGAGAACATGGACCGTGTGCTGTCCGATCACAGGCGGTGGCATCGGATTGCTGGACTCAAAACTACTAAAGCGCACTGCAGGGCCTGTATGGAAACAACAAATTAAGTCAAAAAATTTGTTATTTTATAGCATTTGTGCTTAAAATGCTGCTGTTATCTGACAGATTGCGGTCCTTGGGCAAATATTTAAAACAGAGAAGGGTTCAATTGGAATTCTGAATCAAAAAGCCTAAGGCGAAATACAAGTGACCCTCCAGAACCACCCAAACAACAAACATACATGAATACCAATAGTAAAAACTTCGAGTTACTATACATTTGCATATATATATATATATCAATCACACGAGTGATACAACAGAACAGAACAACAGCGTATGCACTCTAAAAAATGCTGGGTTAAATACAACAGCTGTTTTGACCCAGCAGTTGGGTTAAATGTTTAACCCAACCTTCTGGGTAGTAACCCAACCGCTGGGTCAAAACAACCCAATTGCTGGGTTTGTCCCTATTTTACCCAGCACTGGGTTGTATTTAACCCAGCATTTTTTAGAGTGCATAAACCCTGCCTGCAGGCCAGCAATGTTTTTGACGTTTATCAAACTCATTTAGATATTTGTGTTCAAACAGTAACAATAAAAAAAAAAACAGTGTAGTGTAACATAGCTAATGCAGGACGTTTAGTGCAGTGCGGCATTTAAAAAATTTTTTTTTTTGACAGACACAGAAGCTGCTCCTCCAATCCTTCAAACAACCACCAAAAAAAAAAAAAACACACATCTCAAAGTTCTGACTGCAATACATGTGCACTTTGGCCCAAATCCTAATCAGACAAAAAGCACCATAAACTAGGATCTTACGGAGAAAAGCAACAGGTGCTGCATTAATGGCATTGTGGTTTTTGTCCTCTAAATGGATCAAAACAAAATGTTCGAGTATCTTGGTCTACAATACACCACCATAACAAAACAAAACAAAAAAACTAGGAAGATGATATACAGTATACAGTAACAATACTGTGCTGGTTGTAATGACCTGTTCAATTCTGTGCACCTATGGGTTGACTGAAGCCGTTTGAATAATTAGTATCAAAGCTGTCCATCAGAAAAACAGTCCGTAAGTGAGCCCTGAGCTGCTGTACTTGTACCTCAGCGAGTCATTCGAGTCAATGAAATCCATGATGAAAGTTCCTGGAAGCTTATGGATTGTGCGTTATTGCCTGAAGAGCTTTGTAGATTATTTTGGAGTTGCTATAAATGTTTTAAAAGAGAACAAACTTGGAATAAAAAAGAAGAAATGTTTTTTCTTGGTGATATTTACTAAGAAATCTTATATTAGGTTAGATAAAACAGCCCTTTTTGCTGCCTGGACACCAAAATTAAAAGCAAGACCTGACTTGATTACATTATTTGGCATTCATCAAAAGGAATCCAAAACCTTGAACTCAAACAATTACCT
>NW_015505458.1:210287-251837 GCF_001515645.1 Sinocyclocheilus grahami
CAACCGCTGGGTCAAAACAGCCCAACCGCTGGGTCAAAACAGCCCAACCGCTGGGTCAAAACACCCCAACCGCTGGGTCAAAACAGCCCAATTGCTGGGTTTGTCCCTATTTTACCCAGCACTGGGTTGTATTTAACCCAGCATTTTTTAGAGTGCATACGCTGTTGTTCTGTTCTGTTGTATCACTCGTGTGATTGATATATATAGATTGATAAACATTTAACCCAACCGCTGGGTCAAAACAGCCCAATTGCTGGGTTTGTCCCTATTTTACCCAGCACTGGGTTGTATTTAACCCAGCATTTTTTAGAGTGTGTTGTTCTGTGTCAGCTGTGCCATGCGAAAACATGTATTCATGTAGTGCGGCTGACACAGAACAACATACGCTGTTTGCATTCAGTGGATATTCTCCAAAATGGCGCTAGGGTGACGCGGAGGAGACAAATTGTTGAATAAAGTCTTTTTTTTTTCTTTTGCGCACAAAAAGTATTCTCGTAGCTTCGTAATATTACGGTTGAATCCCTGATGTCACATGGATTATTTTACCGATCTCCTTGCTACGTTTCTGGACGTTGATCGTGGTAGTACCCTTGCTGTCTATGGGAGGGTCAGAAAGCTGACAGAATGCATCACAAATATCTTAATTTGTGTTCCGAAGATGAACGGAGGTCTTACGGGTTTGGAACGACATGAGGGTGAGTAATTAATGACAGAATTTTCATTTTTGGGTGAACTATCCCTTTAACAAGAAATATCACGGGTTGAAATCACAAACACTAAAACAAAATTACAATCACACTCGCAATCTCTCTGGTAAGACACTCTAAGACTTAAATAAACGACGACGGCGAAACAGCAACGGAAATGAGCAACAAATGAGCAAGCTCCAGAAGAACTGGCCGAGGCGAGGCTTCTTTTGGCGGGTTTATGAGCACCATGACACTCGCGGTGACAAACACTGCAAGCGGCGTTATACAAACGGTGAAACAGTTGGAGTTATTATTAGATTATTAGTAGATTATTTTTTTTATTTCTAAATCTACCTTGACAGCCCTAAAAAATACTTTTATTTTCTCCCCAGAGACCCCAGTTTGAAAACTTCTGACCTATGCCATGATATGCAAAAAGGATTAATAATACCTAATACAAGTCGCTAAATGGAGCTTGAAAGTGGCCCAATTTACCCAATTTACCCCCTCTTAAACAGTATGATAGTCAAAATACAAAATATTTACAATGAATTTTAAACAAAGCCAACTAAGTGTAGGAGGGGCCTAAGAAGAAATGGCTACTTCCTTTAGCATATACGTCGAACCTGCAGGAAAGTCCAAAAAGCAACTGACTTACAATCTTGGAATATAAACAGCCTACGTTATCCAAATGTGGCATTTACAGAAAGATGGTGTCAAAATGGATGAGTAGGTCATCTGGGTGAATCACTTCCTCAAAACTCAGATATTGCTGTCATTAGGCAGTATTAGCATGCCCTTCCCTTTTCATACGCAACTACTGTTAATTTTACTGAAACTAATTGTTTCTCCTCCCCTGTGATTCGATGATTTAACTGACTTTTGTTCCACGAAAAAGGAAAGAGGCAACTGACATTCATGTTCGTTTTACGCAATAAGGGACACACACCTACATACTTCATCCATTTCTTCATTATTGCTTTGAATGAGTGCCTTCTCCTACGCAGCTACAGGTCACATTCCCCACGAGTGCCGGAGCCAAACGCATCCCATAAATGTGTCTTGATTGCTTAACCTCCAACATACAGTGCTTTTTCAAATGTTTCCAGGGGCCTCGCACAAAAGACATACGGTTTTCAAAACCGAGTGTGTGCGTGTCGACCAGAGGCGAGGCCTGTCGTTTGTTATTAATGGCACTTTGGAATTCTTTATTCTCATTCTTCAAACAGACTGAAACAAGACATGCAACACATCACAGACTGGAACCGTAATGTGGGCTACAGAAGCCCAAGTGATGCTCAAAATCACTTAATTTCTATTTAAATGTTGTCTCTAGTCAGGCTATACAGCACATTCTCTTGAATTCTTATGGGACAAAGATGAGCATGAAGCAGCCTGTTGTAAAAGTGCTAGAAGAACTGGCCGAGGCGAGGCTTCTTTTGGTGGGTTTATGCGCACCATGACACTCGCGGTGACAAACACTGCAAGCGGCGTTATACAAACGGTGAAACAGTTGGAGTTATTATTAGATTATTATTAGATAATTTTTTTAATTTCTAAATCTACCTTGACAGCCCTAAAAAATACTTTTTTTTCTCCCCAGAGACCCCAGTTTGAAAACTTCTGACCTATGCCATGATATGCAAAAAGGATGAATAATACCTAATACAAGTCGCTAAATGGAGCTTGAAAGTGGTCCAATTTACCCAATTTACCCCCTCTTAAACAGTATGTAGTCAAAATACAAAATATTTACAATGAATTTTAAACAAAGCCAACTAAGTGTAGGAGGGGCCTAAGAAGAAATGGCTACTTCCTTTTGCATATACGTCGAACCTGCAGGAAAGTCCAAAAAGCAACTGACTTACAATCTTGGAATATAAACAGCCTACGTTATCCAAATGTGCCATTTACAGAAAGATGGTGTCAAAATGGATGAGTAGGTCATCTGGGTGAATCACTTCCTCAAAACTCAGATATTGCTGTCATTAGGCAGTATTAGCATGCCCTTCCCTTTTCATACGCAACTACTGTTAATTTTACTGAAACTAATTGTTTCTCCTCCCCTGTGATTCGACGATTTAACTGACTTTTGTTCCACGAAAAAGGAAAGAGGCAACTGACATTCATGTTCGTTTTACGCAATAAGGGACACACACCTACATACTTCACACATTTATTCCTTATTGCTTTGAATGAGTGCCTTCTCCTACGCAGCTACAGGTCACATTCCCCACGAGTGCCGGAGCCAAACGCATCCCATAAATGTGTCTTGATTGCTTAACCTCCAACATACAGTGCTTTTTCAAATGTTTCCAGGGATCAAGTAATCCACACCAATCCAGTCCATCAATTAATGTCATGAGAAGTGAAAAGCTGCTGGATTGTAAGAAACAAATCCATCATTAAGGTATTTTAAAATAAGTTCATAATATACAGTATAATAAAGTATCGGGAGGGGATGCATTATTATGGAATCCTGGATAGCCTGAGGATTAATACATTTTCAGCAAATTTTCATTTTTGGTTGAACTATAATGCTGAAAGAAATAACGGTTTCTCAGGAGAAAAATCTAAGAAGGGGGAGACTATAATAAAGTCTCAATTTGTTCTCATCCCATTCCTATCTAAACAAGTGAGATTTTACAAACTGAGATCTAATGTGTGTTTCTTTGCCATGTATTGCCTTCTTCAGTTGGGTCAAGGACATGATGATCCACAAAATGAGTTCAGCTTACCACAATGAACCCAAATGATCACAAAGCGAACGGACAGGTACTGGCGATTGAGACTTTGTACATTAATTAAGATAAGAGATTCCAAACAGATGCAGAGAAAACTCCACACAGGAAATGTGGCAACAGGAAGATGAGAGTCAAACGGCCATTTAAATAAAAGAAACATCCAAAAAAGAAGGGAACAACAGATCTCAAACATGATTGTGTGCGTGGTTTCGCAGCCTCAGCAGTTAGAAGCAGTGCCTTAACCACATCCTCTATCTCCCCTCCCTCGCTTCTGATCGACTGGCCGCAGGCTCATAACTGCCTCTTGCTCCCACATCTGCTTCTCCTCAGCTGTTATCGTGGCGAACGAGGGAGCGAGACACTCTTCTCCTCCGCAGGCACGGTCCAAGGTTTTCCTCTCGCTCTACCGCAACAAAGCCCGCTGTGTTCTCTCCTCCCATTCTGAACTTTATCCATCCACTCGCTCTCCACTGCGCACTTCAGAAGTCTGACCGGATGACTAGACGCACTCTAAACCTGAACTTACAGAAACTTAGGGCCGAATTCAGCTGTGGATGGTCTTTCAGTGGAAAAAACCTCTGTCACTAATCACCCACACCTCAATTCCAGAAACGTCGCACTACAGGAAATTTCTTTAATCCAATGGTCTGTTCAGCATGAAATCAGATTACATCAAATGGTGTAATCAAGTAGTTAATTTTAATTAAATGTTATTATTAAGAGGCACCAATGGTTTTGTAGTGAAGAAATATATTTAATGAAAGATCCTTACATATACCATGCTTTCCTTTCAAATTATGAGTGTGAATTCAAACTGAATTGGTCACACGGCACAGGAAGTTGAAGAAAGTCAGGTTAATGATGCTGAAAATTCAGCATTGCATCACAGGAATAAATTACATTTGAAAATATATTGTAATAGAAAATTACAGCTTTCCTTTGAATAATTCAAATTCAAATTGCAATTCTGCATCCTGTTTGCTCCCTCAATTCCAAATCAGGACTGATTTGGAATCCAAAAGCAATCACTTCAATTCTTATTGGCACTCAATCATAAGGAGTTTGCTTGCAAACTGCAGTCAGCATTTTTAGGATGAATTCTGAAATAGACAATGACATCAGCAAGCACAATTCTTTATTATTGAATCCCTTTTCCTTAATCTGTGAAGCACATAAACATCATGACATCCGTTTGGACTGGAATAGCTTGACATAAGTTACTTGTGAACATCAGTGCAGTGTTGAAGTGAGATGTTAGTCAGCTCAGATTCTCTCGCAGTCTCTCTGGGAGACAGGATTGAAAGATTACGGTAAACCACACTGACATGCTAAATATACAACTGTGCTGCTGATCTAAATTGCTCCTGACATTTTCCGAGCGATATGCATGCATGCATTATGTGGGCCTGTGATTGCATGTAAATATCATCATCCAACCATAAAGCGTATTTTCCTTCCTGACTGAACTTCGTTTTCCGGTATTTCCATGAAGATTCCCCTACGCTAGTGGAAAATACTGAGTCAAACTTCTTTCCGTTGAGTAAATATCAGTGACAATATGTTGTCGTGGTCACCTCATTTCCATCCCCTCGCAGATAACGAGATGGTTCTGTCCGGTTCAGATTAGTTACACTAATCTATATCTGATCTACACCACTTTATCTGACATATATACGGAAATGTATGACACAGATAGTTCCGGCTGTGAAATCTGAGTCACATTTGTAGCCGACATGCACACACCTGTGACCAAACACATCAAATGCGGCAAGTTGCTTAGCAACTGTAAATAGCCGACGGATAGGCTAATGAACTTGGTGGGCAAAATGTTTTTTAATTTAGCTTTAACTTTAGTGTCCTCCTTGTGGAAAACTATCTTTGGCTTCTCAACAAACACTTTATAAAAAGCCAAATCTGTTTTTACTAGATTGATGTGTTACATATTTTATATTAATAGTTTTGGGTAAGTGAGTTTTTTTCATAAATGAACATTTTTATTCAGCAAGGATGCATTAAATTGATCTAAAGTGACAGTAAATTATAATGTTATAATAAATTTCATTATACAATTTATTCGAATAGAAAAAAGGTTATTTTAAATTGTAAAAATATTTCACAATACCATGCTAAAACACTAAAACCACCTTAGCAGGTGCACAACACTTTTCAGATAATATAAATCTAGCAATGATTACTATTATTCACAAATGTTGTTAAATATTAAAAATGGGTTTCTTCTCATATTAGTGTCATTTCATAGAAGGAATAAGCACAAGAAGCTGGAAATATGCATACAATTTATTCACCCTTAGTCCATCCAAGATGTGGATTTGGCGAAATGTAGCATCCCATCACTTGCTCAGCAATGGATCCTCTGCAGTGAATGGGTGCCGTCAGAATGAGAGTCCAAACAGCTGATAAAAACATCACAATAATCCACACCACTCCAGTTAACATCTTGCGAAGATAAAAGCTGCAGGTTTGTAAACAAATCCATAAAGAAATTTCAATTTTAAACCATTGTTTCCAGCTAAAATAGAAGTCTGTAATCCATAACACTTCCTCTGGTGAAAAAGTCCATCTAATCTGAATCAGGAGAGAAATCTGCACAGATCAAGCACCATTTAAAAGCGAAAAACAGTCCAAAACCGTTCCAAACAAATGTGTCGGGGGATTCTGATGTGAGAGGACTTGTATTTTAGCCAGAAGCAACGGATTAAAGTTAAAACACCTTGATGAAGGAATTCTTTCTTACAAACACGCAGCTTTTCACTTCTCAAGACATTCACTGATGGACTGGAGTGGTGTGGATTACTTGTGGATTATTGTGATGTTTTTATAAGCTGTTTGGACTCTCATTCTGACGGCACCCATTCACTGCAGAGCATCCACTGGTGAGCAAGTGATGGAATGCTACATTTCTCCAAATCTGTTCTGATGAAGAAACAAACTCATCTAATGTTGTAATATGGCTGAGGGTGAGTACATTTTCAGCAAATTTTCTGCCTTTTAAAAAAAAAAAAAAAACAGAAAGTGGCCCAAAATGTTCTGGACAATTTGGAATATTAAAATGATATATTTTGGGATTAAATGAGGCCAAAGCACACTTTTCAAGCAAAGGTTACACTGAAAGATGTTAATTGAATATTAAATTGTAATGCAATAGATATACTGTTGAAAATGAAGACTAAACTATCCTCTGGTGAGCATGTGATGAAATGCTAAATTCTACAAATCTGTTCTGATGAAGAAACAAACTGAGCTACATCTTAGATGAAAGAAAATGTTAATTTATGGGTGAACTATTCATTTAAGGAAATTAAGTGGGTTCTGATTTCCAAGTAGATATAACTGCAGACCGGAGATCTCCAAAATGGGGCGTGAACTCCAAAAGTGGGCATAACCTCCAAAATGGGGCGGGGTCTTTCACCATTGGCTCTGGCTCTGGCTCTGAATAAATCACCCCTCTCCTGATTTGTGTTGTGCACAACAACACTGTGGAAAAATCGTAGTAACAGTCTCTCATGGCTTTATTGTTTAAACCACTGGTTCTCAACCTTTTTTACTCTAAGGCCCCCCTCCTCTCCGAATCAATACTGCAAGCCCCCAGCCTTTTCTATTCACAAAACCCTTTGTATTCTAATGTTAGATCTTTTAAATTCCATGTAATTATTAAAAAAAAAAAATCAAGATAGATTTAAGCATTCAGTGTTCTTTTTTTGCAAACATACTTCGTAAAAATGTCACTGTAGATATTCTTAAAAATACGTAAATGTACGTAAATCTCAATTATACAGTAACTTTAACAAATAAGCACCAAATACGTCAACCTGCCATTTCAAACAAGACCACAGAGAGATGAGAAAGGACTGCATATTATAAACTACTACACAGATCCATTCAGAATCACTAAACACACCAAAATACAAATGAAAAATTGAAACATTCTGATGAAATGGGAAACTCAGTTCCTCTGTCAGAACGCGATCGTGTCTGTGTTTGGAGCGTCTGATGCCCATATGAACATAAACACCACTGATTCTCACAAACGTGTCCAAAACACGCTTCTTCGGCGAGCATCCGTTATAAAACACATTTAGTACATTCATTTTGACAAAATATACTGAACTGTGTTCAAGCAGAAATATGATGTTAAAGTGATCAATGCGCCAAGAGCGCACATGCACTGTTGGTTTGCGCATTAATAACTATAATCGTATTTACCTTGATTACAGTCGTCATCCATCAAAACCTTTACTAGCGCAACACTAGCTTACTTTATCCAGCCGAGAGCTGTAGTTTGCGTATCATATGCTCATGCAGCGGTCAGGTGATCTGAGCCACCGTTCAGTCTGTATTTGGCACAGCGCGATGAGAAACAGCTATAGAATATCACAGAATACATACAAGAGAGGTGGTGCTGTAATTTTTAAAATTATTATTATTATTTTTTTTATTTATTTAACATATTAATCATACAATATGTGAACTGAATATACTTTACTTTTAAGTCATCTCGTGCCCCCAGGAGGATCACTGAGCCCACCTATTGAGAACCACTGCTTTAAAAACACTAATTTAATATTTCAACTAATGTTGCTATGGGCAATGAGAGTTCGTCCTCCCTCATGGCTTCCAGCCTTCTGGGGAAATTTCCCACTAGGTGTTGGAACAAGGTTGTGGGACACAAGAGCATCAGTGAGGTCAGACACCGATGTTGTTGATGGGATCTGGCTCTCATTAACAGCATTCCAATTAATCTCAAATGTGTTCAGTGAGGCTGTGCATACTGTCGGTATGCAGTATGTAAATACAGTAGCATCTCCAGTTCTGCATGGCTGACAAAATCAGAGAAGGAGAAGGAAAGAGAATGTCCCGGTGGAGATCTACGGCGCTGAGTGAAGTGAAGAGAAACAGGTTTCAACCACAGTGGGGACTGGAGAAAGAGTGCAGATCATTTATCCTGAGTATTGTAAAAGAGTGATGGGATTTCAACAGGCAAAGCTAGGACTATTACACATAAACAGTTATCTAAGTGTACTTGATTTAACATAAGCATTTAAATTAAACACCAAGACAAAATATTAAGTTTTATTGTGAAAATAGACTAAAGGCCATTGTTAGGCACGCAGCACTTATGTCGTGACTACATTTATGCACTTGCAACCTGCAGAAAATGTATTCAAAGTCATCTACATTTTGGATTGCCTGAATGTGATTCTTCATCAGAACAGATTCACTTGCTCAGCAATGGATCCTCTGCATTGAATGGGTGCCGTCAGAATGAGAGTTCAAACAGCTGATAAAAACATAACAATAATCCACAAGTAATCCACACCACTCCAGTCCATCAGTTAATGTCTTGTGAAGACAAAAACAGCACGTTTGTAAGAAACGAATCCATCATCAAGAGGTTTTTAACTTCAAACCGTTGCTTCTAGTTAAAATAGAGTCCCCTCTCCATAATATTGCTTTTTCCAGTGAAAAAGTAATCTGGTCTGAATCAGAAGAGAAACATGCCCAGATCAAGCACCGTTTGCAAGTAAAAACAGTCTCTAAACAAAATATGTTGGCAGATTTTGATGCGAGCTGACAACAGGGGATGGACTTTTTCACTGGAGGATCGTTATTATGGATTGCGGACTCGTATTTTGGCTGGAAGCAACAGTTTGACGTTAGAAATGTCTTAATAGTGCATTACTTGTGGATTATTGTGATGTTTTTATTTTACTTTATTTAAACTTGTAATTTATTTTATTTGACATCAAGGTGTATGCCATGCCTCCAAGCTTTCTTATTCGTTTTGCTAATAAACATTCTATATTTCTTATTTACTTGGTTCCACAATGTTTGCTGATTTTCAGTTTTGTCTTCCTATTTAAACTTTGTGTAAGTTATTTGTTATTTTATATTATGCATAGCCTATAGAATGGTGTATTTTGAATTATTTTGTTAATAAAAGTTCTATGATATACTGTATATAAGCTAAATTGAATTTGAAGTTGTATTTTGTTGTTGTTTGAACTGGATTCAAGCAATTAACGCCGAATTGCCGCTAGTTCAAAAGCGAAAGTAAAATGCGAGCGGTGCTTTTAAGCTATTTAAAAGTCAAGGAAATTGAGGAAAAGAGGGAAAACTCAAACGAACTAAAAACGAACAATTGCTTTACGCCGAATTGCTGCTAATTTGTAAGTGAATTTAATTTAAAAGTGAAAGCCATGGTGTTTATATTATTCTGATGACTTGCACTGAATGGAATAGGGCAGTTTTGCATAATCTTGATAGTAGTTACTGATAGGTTGTAGAATTAAATCACGGAGGGTGCTTCTGAAATTAGTAAGGATGCTCTAGCCTTAATGCACATTTTCTCATAAATTTTGTCCAGTTCAGTACTGTGGTTATCATTATATCAATCCCTGATAATTCAAGAGTGAATCACTCATAAGCATGCAGATGTCATTCCCGACACTTTCCCTCTTTTAAGATAGATTTAAACATTCTGTGTTCAAACATACTTTGCAAAAATGTCACTGCAGATATTCTTTACAACTTAAATCTCAATTATACAGTAACTTTAACAAATAAGCACCAAATACGTCAACCTGCCATTTCAAACAAGACCACAGAGAGATGAGAAAGGACTGCATATTATAAACTACTACACAGATCCATTCAGAATCACTAAACACACCAAAATACAAATGAAAAATTGAAACATTCTGATGAAATGGGAAACTCAGTTCCTCTGTCAGAACGCGATCGTGTCTGTGTTTGGAGCGTCTGATGCCCATATGAACATAAACACCACTGATTCTCACAAACGTGTCCAAAACACGCTTCTTCGGCGAGCATCCGTTATAAAACACATTTAGTACATTCATTTTGACAAAATATACTGAACTGTGTTCAAGCAGAAATATGATGTTAAAGTGATCAATGCGCCAAGAGCGCACATGCACTGTTGGTTTGCGCATTAATAACTATAATCGTATTTACCTTGATTACAGTCGTCATCCATCAAAACCTTTACTAGCGCAACACTAGCTTACTTTATCCAGCCGAGAGCTGTAGTTTGCGTATCATATGCTCATGCAGCGGTCAGGTGATCTGAGCCACCGTTCAGTCTGTATTTGGCACAGCGCGATGAGAAACAGCTATAGAATATCACAGAATACATACAAGAGAGGTGGTGCTGTAATTTTTAAAATTATTATTATTATTTTTTTTATTTATTTAACATATTAATCATACAATATGTGAACTGAATATACTTTACTTTTAAGTCATCTCGTGCCCCCAGGAGGATCACTGAGCCCACCTATTGAGAACCACTGCTTTAAAAACACTAATTTAATATTTCAACTAATGTTGCTATGGGCAATGAGAGTTCGTCCTCCCTCATGGCTTCCAGCCTTCTGGGGAAATTTCCCACTAGGTGTTGGAACAAGGTTGTGGGACACAAGAGCATCAGTGAGGTCAGACACCGATGTTGTTGATGGGATCTGGCTCTCATTAACAGCATTCCAATTAATCTCAAATGTGTTCAGTGAGGCTGTGCATACTGTCGGTATGCAGTATGTAAATACAGTAGCATCTCCAGTTCTGCATGGCTGACAAAATCAGAGAAGGAGAAGGAAAGAGAATGTCCCGGTGGAGATCTACGGCGCTGAGTGAAGTGAAGAGAAACAGGTTTCAACCACAGTGGGGACTGGAGAAAGAGTGCAGATCATTTATCCTGAGTATTGTAAAAGAGTGATGGGATTTCAACAGGCAAAGCTAGGACTATTACACATAAACAGTTATCTAAGTGTACTTGATTTAACATAAGCATTTAAATTAAACACCAAGACAAAATATTAAGTTTTATTGTGAAAATAGACTAAAGGCCATTGTTAGGCACGCAGCACTTATGTCGTGACTACATTTATGCACTTGCAACCTGCAGAAAATGTATTCAAAGTCATCTACATTTTGGATTGCCTGAATGTGATTCTTCATCAGAACAGATTCACTTGCTCAGCAATGGATCCTCTGCATTGAATGGGTGCCGTCAGAATGAGAGTTCAAACAGCTGATAAAAACATAACAATAATCCACAAGTAATCCACACCACTCCAGTCCATCAGTTAATGTCTTGTGAAGACAAAAACAGCACGTTTGTAAGAAACGAATCCATCATCAAGAGGTTTTTAACTTCAAACCGTTGCTTCTAGTTAAAATAGAGTCCCCTCTCCATAATATTGCTTTTTCCAGTGAAAAAGTAATCTGGTCTGAATCAGAAGAGAAACATGCCCAGATCAAGCACCGTTTGCAAGTAAAAACAGTCTCTAAACAAAATATGTTGGCAGATTTTGATGCGAGCTGACAACAGGGGATGGACTTTTTCACTGGAGGATCGTTATTATGGATTGCGGACTCGTATTTTGGCTGGAAGCAACAGTTTGACGTTAGAAATGTCTTAATAGTGCATTACTTGTGGATTATTGTGATGTTTTTATCAACTGTTTGGACTCTCATTCTGACGGCACCCATTCACTGCAGAGGATCCACTAGTGAGCAAGTGATGGAATCCTTTTTTTTTATTTTTTATCTGTGTCAATAAAGTAACAAACTCATCTACATTTTGGATGGCTGAGGTTGAGTAAATTTTCAGCAGCTATTCCTTCAATGTAACCCGGATGTATAAAATCTGTCATAATATCACTGTCATGTAACTTAGCATCAGTTGTGTTGCATCACTGCCATTGACAAATCCCTCCTGTGGCCTCATGGAATGGTAAAGAATCTCGCCAGATGTAAGATGTCATCCGGGTAATTTTCTTTTTATACTGTAAAAGTAAACATGCTATTCATGCATGCTATTTTTTTGCCAACTATATAATAGGGAAGTATTCAGATACACCTTTGGCAGCACTATTCCAGCCTATCCTGGGAGCAGGATTTTAAAACCCAAGCTAAAAAAAGCGTTGTTAAACCCCTCTGAAATCTTTGAATCCGTATCCAAGATGTTAAATATCGATTTTATAATTCACAAGAAAAACAAGCACGCAAGTGACCTGTAAACAATTCAATAAATCCAAATGTTCATGAAAACCATGTAAATCTGACTTAAAACAGCTTTCTCTAACGTGGAAACATCCACATTTATCTCTCTCCCTGTGCTCTGTTTCTAGTTTGAGATGGAGAGAGGGAGACAGAAAAAGAGTGGGTGAGTTTCAGCGTGAATTCTCATGCGTCCCGGAACGGCAGGCTCGAGCTGTCAAGCGGAGATGAACATCTTCATCTCAGGTGCTTTGAGCCCACGCAACAAGTAGCACCTCGCAGTCCTTTTATTAAACCTTTCAGCTTCTTTTTAACTACTCGCTGCATCTTTAATGGGCGAGGGAGAGAGATGATGACTGTAGAGAGAGAGAAAAAAAATGGAAGCGGTGATGGATAAAAGAGGAGAATGTGAAACATACATAAGAGTGGGAAACCTCATTATATTATGGCATGAGGAAAAAGAGCAAGGAATTCAGACTAGCTGGCAAGTGCTCATACTTATATTTGAATAAAATAATGTACAAGGTGCTGCCTTTGTACAATGAGACAGCAAAGAGATGGAGATGGTGAAGATCTCTGAAAACAATGAGTCACGGTTGATTCTTTTTTTAAAAGGCAGAAATAAACCTCTATTCATTTTGGCTGGGTTAGTACACGACGACTTCTGTGTGTACTAAAAGGAGAATATGGCCAATCAAACAGTGGCAAAACCATTCATATAATATTATGAGTCTCCTTACTGTCCAAGTCCACATTCAGGGAAACTCAAAACCATAAGCCAAAAACAAAATTGGCACAAGAAGACATAGTCTAAGCCTTGCTGTATTAAAGGAATGTTTTAGGTTAAATACAAGTGAAGCTCTATCTACAGCATTTGTGGCTTAATGTCCACAACACAAAATAAAATGTCCTTTCATCCCCAATTTATATATTTTTTTCTTAAAAGAGCAGAACGCTTACAATGGAATCCTAAGAGGCCAACTAATGTGAAGCTCATATTTATTGCACAAAAAGTAATTTCTCTTTAAAGTAACACCATCAAATCACTTGCTTACCAAAGGATCCTCTGCAGTGAATGGGTGCCGTCAGAATGAAAGTCCAAACAGCTGATAAAAGCCACAATAAGTAATGCCCTCTGGCTATTTTAGAAACTTTGTGTATGGTGTCAATGAAATAATGTTCCTTTTTTGGATGGACTGTTATTTCAAAAATACATAAATGCGATTCATAAATATAAGAATATGTCTTTCCTCTGATGAGCATGTTTTAAATTTTTGCATTAAAATTCATTCAGATATTTTTTGGAGAATATAAAGTCAATAGAATAATAGTGAACTATCCTGATATCATAATTAAGAAAAAAAAAACGTATTAAAAGAATACAATTCTTAATAAAACCATATAAAAATGGAACAATTATGTTTTAAAAAATCGTTTGTAATGTGGTGTAACTAACATGCAAAAAAAAGTATTTTTATGACCAATTTTACGATGAGTTCAGTTTGTCATGTGGTGTGACTCCACAAAAAGTTAATATTTCCGAATTAATAATTTAAGATATTTCAAGAAGAAGAAAACGTATAACCTTTAATGTTTTTTGTGTGGACTTTTATGTCATTAATCTGTATTTTAATGTTACTTTAGTGCGATAATTGACATTATGCCAAAAATGCTGTTAAAGGAGCATAATGTGCGCATTTCTTTAGGTGTGACAACATCTTGATCCATAAAACTGCCTATAGAAAGCTAAAATCATCAAAACCTCAAACATCTGAGACCTTGCCACACGACAAACAAATTCCCTATGAGAAGTGGAAGGTGACCTAAATGCTCCAAAAATGAAAACAGCCCGAAGGAAAACGGAGGTTCAGAAAACGAAATGCAAATGCTTCTGACTTGAGAGCAATCTCTGCTGAATCACAGGAGATGTTTGTAGTGCATATTTCACTAAGTCTACAGGGGGCATTATGACAATATCAGCACTAATAACCCCAGATAGCTGGCTCAGGGTGACGTCAAAGCAGCTCTGTGTTGCGAGGGGATCTGACAGACTGTGAACATAAACGCTCTCATTCACACAAACTCTGGCCCCAGAGACAACTAAAACACATCTTTGATGTAAAAAGGATCATTTTTCGGGAGCTGCAGCTTTACTGATCTACCAATCATCTTGTCAGGAAGACTTTGTGTCTGAAATGATGTTTCCCTCTTGAATTTCTCTCTGAAGAGTCAGTTCATGTGCTCTAACTGTGCGAAAGAGCGATGAACGTATGTAAAGCTTCACTAAATGCAAGAAATGATTGATTTCATATTTAATGAATTATGAATTATTTTATGGATCCACATGCATTTATGCGAGTGCGGGTATATGGAGAGTTTCGAATATCAATACTAGGTCAGTGATGAGGAACACTTACGAAACATGAGGTGCGTACTTATGCACTATTCTATGACGTTTTTAGTATAAACAGTGCGAGTAGTGCGTTCACACTGAAAATTCCAAAAAGAAAAAATACCCGGATGATGCACTTATATTAAAGGAATGTTTTAGGTTAAATACAAGTGAAGCTCTATCTACAGCATTTGTGGCTTAATGTCCACAACACAAAATAAAATGTCCTTTCATCCCCAATTTATATATTTTTTTCTTAAAAGAGCAGAACGCTTACAATGGAATCCTAAGAGGCCAACTAATGTGAAGCTCATATTTATTGCACAAAAAGTAATTTCTCTTTAAAGTAACACCATCAAATCACTTGCTTACCAAAGGATCCTCTGCAGTGAATGGGTGCCGTCAGAATGAAAGTCCAAACAGCTGATAAAAGCCACAATAAGTAATGCCCTCTGGCTATTTTAGAAACTTTGTGTATGGTGTCAATGAAATAATGTTCCTTTTTTGGATGGACTGTTATTTCAAAAATACATAAATGCGATTCATAAATATAAGAATATGTCTTTCCTCTGATGAGCATGTTTTAAATTTTTGCATTAAAATTCATTCAGATATTTTTTGGAGAATATAAAGTCAATAGAATAATAGTGAACTATCCTGATATCATAATTAAGAAAAAAAAAACGTATTAAAAGAATACAATTCTTAATAAAACCATATAAAAATGGAACAATTATGTTTTAAAAAATCGTTTGTAATGTGGTGTAACTAACATGCAAAAAAAAGTATTTTTATGACCAATTTTACGATGAGTTCAGTTTGTCATGTGGTGTGACTCCACAAAAAGTTAATATTTCCGAATTAATAATTTAAGATATTTCAAGAAGAAGAAAACGTATAACCTTTAATGTTTTTTGTGTGGACTTTTATGTCATTAATCTGTATTTTAATGTTACTTTAGTGCGATAATTGACATTATGCCAAAAATGCTGTTAAAGGAGCATAATGTGCGCATTTCTTTAGGTGTGACAACATCTTGATCCATAAAACTGCCTATAGAAAGCTAAAATCATCAAAACCTCAAACATCTGAGACCTTGCCACACGACAAACAAATTCCCTATGAGAAGTGGAAGGTGACCTAAATGCTCCAAAAATGAAAACAGCCCGAAGGAAAACGGAGGTTCAGAAAACGAAATGCAAATGCTTCTGACTTGAGAGCAATCTCTGCTGAATCACAGGAGATGTTTGTAGTGCATATTTCACTAAGTCTACAGGGGGCATTATGACAATATCAGCGCTAATAACCCCAGATAGCTGGCTCAGGGTGACGTCAAAGCAGCTCTGTGTTGCGAGGGGATCTGACAGACTGTGAACATAAACGCTCTCATTCACACAAACTCTGGCCCCAGAGACAACTAAAACACATCTTTGATGTAAAAAGGATCATTTTTCGGGAGCTGCAGCTTTACTGATCTACCAATCATCTTGTCAGGAAGACTTTGTGTCTGAAATGATGTTTCCCTCTTGAATTTCTCTCTGAAGAGTCAGTTCATGTGCTCTAACTGTGCGAAAGAGCGATGAACGTATGTAAAGCTTCACTAAATGCAAGAAATGATTGATTTCATATTTAATGAATTATGAATTATTTTATGGATCCACATGCATTTATGCGAGTGCGGGTATATGGAGAGTTTCGAATATCAATACTAGGTCAGTGATGAGGAACACTTACGAAACATGAGGTGCGTACTTATGCACTATTCTATGACGTTTTTAGTATAAACAGTGCGAGTAGTGCGTTCACACTGAAAATTCCAAAAAGAAAAAATACCCGGATGATGCACTTAACCGAAAAAACTAAGTATGGAATGTTGGACACTTCATGCACTCAACTGTCGCAGCTTTAATTATGTAGCGAAGAGAGAGGGGCTATCTATGATGGCGTTTTAGTGCCACGTTAAAAAAATAAAATAAATGTAAGATTACGAGATTAAAGTTGTAATATTTCGAGAATAAAGTCGAAATATTACGAGAATAAAGTCAAAATGTTTCGAGAATAAAGTTTAATAAAGGCAAATGGCCTGGATTGAGAGCACCGGGAGAAGTTGCCAGGCCACCGGAATTGATTTGAATAGTGTTGCGTCCGAGCGGCCGCCTCATCTTACTGGGATGAGGAATAGTCCATTTGAAGGACTCGCGGAAGTAGCTTAATATCAAGAATATGATCTTTATTAACAGATTGAACTGGAACAACTTTTTATCTTAACATCAGCTCACACACCCAATCTACATTCCTTTGGAGGGCGCTGTAGCTCTCTTATTTAACCCTTTTTTAATAAACTACAAATATATGTGGGATTATTAGCATAAATCATACCATGTGTCATACTCGTGGTGACAGAATGCTTGGAAATAATATTTCATGTCTTCCATTGCATTGGTTATTTGTAGTGCGCCAGCCACCCAATAGCAATAAGCTTTGTGCTTGTGGTATAGCGAAACACAAATGATGTGTCTTACAATAATGTGTTTTTCAAGCTCTTTAATGATCAGATCACTGTACATATGTGAACCAATTCATTAAATTATACGGTTTTCTTTGTGAAAATTCCCCCACCTACTCCGCAAAAACGTCTGTGGCGTCCAAACTTTTATTCCTCACATGTTGCCTATTTAATTAATAAAACGTTCTAAGAGTTGAAGTGGGCTCCAACTCATTAACATAAGTTATATTGTTTACGTTTCTGAGGTAGCCTGTAGGCTATAACATGTAAGCGATTATTCACAAGCTGTTTTATTCATGATATAATACAGTAAATGATTGGACATAATATTTAACGTCTTCCATTCATTATTTGTAGCATGCCAGCCACCCAGTAATCGCAATCATTTTGTGCTTTGTTGCTATTAATATAACACAGCTCAACTTTCTAATTCTGTCCGTTTGATCATGAAATACAAATTATAAATGTGTTTTTCCTCTTTATTTCAAGTTTATAGCAAGATATAAAAGTGAAGGAACATCAGAAGGCATGAAAAAACAGTATAGCTTAATTTATAATGAAAATAATGTCTCATTATTGTTATCTGAAAGACGCACATGCCACTTTAACATTTCGACTTTATTCTAGAAATATTATGACTTTAATCTCATAAACTTCGATTTTTAAAACATTTTTAACGTGGCACTAAAACGCCGTTGTAGCTATCAGACTCCGATTATGAATGACAAAATAACCTTATTTTTTACAGGGCGACAGAGACGTGAGACGTGCAGATCCATCTGCATGCTTTTATTTAAGAGACATGAGGGGCGTACTTATGCACTATTCTATGACGTTTTTAGTATAAACAGTGCGAGTAGTGCGTTCACACTGAAAATTCCAAAAAGAAAAAATACCCGGATGATGCACTTAACCGAAAAAACGAAGTATGGAATGTTGGACACTTCATGCACTCAACTGTCACAGCTTTAATTATGTAGCGAAGAGAGAGGGGCTATCTATGATGGCGTTTTAGTGCCACGTTAAAAAAATAAAATAAATGTAAGATTACGAGATTAAAGTTGTAATATTTCGAGAATAAAGTCGAAATATTACGAGAATAAAGTCAAAATGTTTCGAGAATAAAGTTTAATAAAGGCAAATGGCCTGGATTGAGAGCACCGGGAGAAGTTGCCAGGCCACCGGAATTGATTTGAATAGTGTTGCGTCCGAGCGGCCGCCTCATCTTACTGGGATGAGGAATAGTCCATTTGAAGGACTCGCGGAAGTAGCTTAATATCAAGAATATGATCTTTATTAACAGATTGAACTGGAACAACTTTTTATCTTAACATCAGCTCACACACCCAATCTACATTCCTTTGGAGGGCGCTGTAGCTCTCTTATTTAACCCTTTTTTAATAAACTACAAATATATGTGGGATTATTAGCATAAATCATACCATGTGTCATACTCGTGGTGACAGAATGCTTGGAAATAATATTTCATGTCTTCCATTGCATTGGTTATTTGTAGTGCGCCAGCCACCCAATAGCAATAAGCTTTGTGCTTGTGGTATAGCGAAACACAAATGATGTGTCTTACAATAATGTGTTTTTCAAGCTCTTTAATGATCAGATCACTGTACATATGTGAACCAATTCATTAAATTATACGGTTTTCTTTGTGAAAATTCCCCCACCTACTCCGCAAAAACGTCTGTGGCGTCCAAACTTTTATTCCTCACATGTTGCCTATTTAATTAATAAAACGTTCTAAGAGTTGAAGTGGGCTCCAACTCATTAACATAAGTTATATTGTTTACGTTTCTGAGGTAGCCTGTAGGCTATAACATGTAAGCGATTATTCACAAGCTGTTTTATTCATGATATAATACAGTAAATGATTGGACATAATATTTAACGTCTTCCATTCATTATTTGTAGCATGCCAGCCACCCAGTAATCGCAATCATTTTGTGCTTTGTTGCTATTAATATAACACAGCTCAACTTTCTAATTCTGTCCGTTTGATCATGAAATACAAATTATAAATGTGTTTTTCCTCTTTATTTCAAGTTTATAGCAAGATATAAAAGTGAAGGAACATCAGAAGGCATGAAAAAACAGTATAGCTTAATTTATAATGAAAATAATGTCTCATTATTGTTATCTGAAAGACGCACATGCCACTTTAACATTTCGACTTTATTCTAGAAATATTATGACTTTAATCTCATAAACTTCGATTTTTAAAACATTTTTAACGTGGCACTAAAACGCCGTTGTAGCTATCAGACTCCGATTATGAATGACAAAATAACCTTATTTTTTACAGGGCGACAGAGACGTGAGACGTGCAGATCCATCTGCATGCTTTTATTTAAGAGACATGGTCATAACAGGCATGGGTCAAACAATGACAAACAGGTACAACACAGGCAAGACAAAGAGTAATCCTAGGACAAGTGTGGGTCATCAATCGGCGAACGTAATCCAGAGGGCTTGACAAAAGGGGTAATCTATAAACACGAGCAATAGTCAAAGGACCAGAAAACAGGCCAGGCAAGGCAAAACTAGATTAAGACTAGGACTTGGAAATAAACAATGGCTAACAAAATGGCTCTGTACCGCCGCTATCACTGTCTAGCAATATGCACATACAATACTCAGCGATCTGAACGAGGAAGTCCAGGGCTTATAAAGCGTGTCTGATTGGATTCAGCTGTGTGATAATCAGTGCATTCAGCTGTGTGTGTGTAATCAGTGCAATGGATGATGGGAACTGTAGTCCGGAGTGACATGTAACAGTCTGTGTGGTGTGAGAGTCAATGTAGTGAGCGCGTGACCTCTGGTGGTGAGTGAACGGAAGTTCATAGACTGAATTCGTGACACTTATATAATTCATACACTACATGGTTGAGTACATAGTGCATAGTGTATGAGTGCATAGAGTATAGTGCATCATTTGGGACGCAGCTATGATTTAGATTTCGGAACATTTGGAAAACATTTGAAATTTGGAATTTTTTCAAATAACAGCATTTAAAATTGTAAATTGGGTCAAGTTTGATTTGTATGGAAGCCGGTTTTCACCACTGAATAAAAAATATAAAAGGTAATTGTAATTTTTTATCTCACAATTCTGACTTTTTTTCTTGCAATTCTGAGTTTACATCTCACAATTCTGGCAATTATTTTTTTCTCAGAATTGCGAGATATTAGCTATTGCAATTTTTTTTTCGCAATTCTGACTTTTTTTCTCACAATTGTGAGTTTATATCTACTTTTCTCAGAATTATGACATATAAACAATTGCGAGTTATTCCAAATACTGACTTTTTTCTTATATCTCACAATTCTGACTTTATAACTCGCGATAGTCGCAATTACCTATTTATTTAACTTTTTTTCATTGGAGGAAACGGGCTTCCATAGATTTACCTTCAACTAACAACAAACATGAAAGAACATCCCATAAATTGCAGCATCACAACAAATGCTGAATAGCTGATAAGAACATGAAGCACAATGACAAGCAGGACTTCTTTCTGGGGCCTTTCTGAATAAAAAACTTCACCTGTCAATTCGTATGGCATTTCAGCGTGGACCAGAGAAGAACGCTGAAGGCGTTTGGGAATCTTACGTCAGAGGAGATGCACTTCGCCTACGGCCTTTCCCACCAGCTCATGTCCGTACCTTCTCATTCGTAAAATTTCCCTCAGGACTACATTCCTTCATCCGGGCCTGGCTCTGAGATGGAAGACGGGGGTGTTCAGGTCTCTGAAGTATGTTGTATATGTTTCAATAAGGTTACAGATGACAGGCACCAGGGCTTGACAAATCATTTAAAGTTCACATCTTATCAGTTCAAACCAAACAAACCAACCTCAATGCACAGTATGAGAACAGCCATAAGGAAATTACTGTAGGGCACATAAATGTTTATAATATTGCTTTCAGATATTGCTTTATACATACACACACACACATCTTAATAGGTTACTTGATTTGAGCTGAAATTATTATGTGAGAAGAAAAACGCAAAGTGATAAAAGATATGAAACAAGCACAGGAAATTGTTTGTGTGGGACAATTATTCAGTTTAGCTGTCATTATAATGGCACAATGACGTTTCAACAGCTAATGTTTACATTTGCTAGCTAGTGCGCAAGCTGCGTTCTACACTCATCAGGTATGTGGTACGTTTTCGAAGATATGTTATACAGGTAGTCGTGTTGTTTCCAAACTTTCATAAGCAGTTCCTTCATCTCCGCTGTCCAACAGAACTGTACAACTGCTTATTTGACTGTCGCACATTGACTATTGTAAAAGTACTGGCCTAATCATAGTCATAATCAGTGTTGGGGAAAGTTACTTTTAACAGAAATGCATTATAACAGTGCGTTACTCCATAAAAAAAGTAACTAATTGCTTAATTGTTTATTTTTATGGAAAGTAATGCAAACGTGAAATTAATAAGCTTCAGGTTGAAGAAAGTGACTCTACCTCTGCACTTCCTCCCAATTTCTCTCAACATGGGGACCGGAGAGGTGTCAGTGAATAAATGGGTAAAGAAAGTAACTTGCGTGACTTTTTCATTTTCATGTAAATTTACAAAGCAATGTGTTACTTCACTAGTTACTTGAAAAAAGTAATCTGATTATGTAACTCACGTTACGTGTAATGCGTTACCCCCAACACTTGTCATAATCATCCCAATTTAAAATCCTAAATATCAAGTGTGTGATAAGATTGGGGTGGATCTTCAAGCAGATTGGGAGGTTTAAGACTTGATCTGTAAATGCCTCACGTTACCAAATAATCCGGCCCGAACATCATAACCGACTAAAGTCCTGGACAAGACTTTTTCTGCTTCTCCTTCCAGGCTTTAGAGTGATATATTGTGCATTTCTGACCATTGATCATCACTTCTAAATGCACAGAAACTTCAAAAGGCAGAACTGTGTGATTCATGAGAGTCTCGCTCCATCAGAGCACACGCCATGTCTTCACACTTCAGAAAGTTGAGATGGAGAGTTTAAAGCTGGTGTATCGTTCTCTGGGATTGACAGCTAAAGAGCATATAATGTGCACCAGCATTTATGTGTTCTTCTTGCAAAATACATGGACTATTTCATAATGTTCTAGAAGATGGTAAAAATCAATGTGTAATTATGGAACACATCAAACCCACTAACTTCAGGAAAAGAACAACTCACAGCAGCAGCAGCAGCGAGGGAAACCTACCGTTTCACTGAACAGCACTATAAAACTACATGCCAAGAACTATAAGAGCCGTTACCCTGATAATAGAATTACAGATGGTTAACTTTAATCGGTCATGAATCCTAATCATTATTTGTAATACCTGCTTACCAGTACAATAGCTAAAAATGCTGAAGATTTTTTAAATCAAATTAGTTGTTCTTTTTGGATTTCATTTATTTGCCCATGTCCATGCTAATCCAAACACATATGCTTTTGAAAGCCCATTCACAACAACAACGATAGCAACAATAACTACAAGCATAAAGTTTGGGAACAAAAGCATCCAAACTCTGTGAAAACAGATGTTTAAGATATCGTACACCTCCACCGAAGATGGCATCTATCCCTCATCCAGATTTCAAAACAATGTGTAGACACTGTTAAGGCCAAAATTATATTAGTTCACGTTTATGAAGTGTTTAAAAAAAAAAAATTGTAAGTCTGACAGCCGTGGTCACTATGAACATACGGTTTATAGCACGAGCTGTGTAAATATGTTCATGATACATGATATAATATAAATATATTATATAATTTGTATTATTATTTCATTCAAACTATTCCTTTAAATTAAATAGCTAAATTTAAATAATTAGCTTCCCCAAAGATGTGTGTGAATATGTGATTTGGACGTAACAGGAACAAATAATTTTCTTAATATTTATTTTATTATCTAAACATCCTCAATGCATTCATGAATTGTCTCATATTAAAACCTGTTTTTGAGAATATATCATGAATTCAGTATATCTTATACAATGCTTCTGAATAAATTAATCTCTACATATTTTGCTGAAAAACATTTTGTGGGGAGGAAGTCAAACTAAGAGTCTGCTGCAATGGTTTATGCTCTAATTATTCTACACATGCACAGATATTCTGCTTCTCTCTTACCTTTCCCACATCATCAAATGTTCACCTTAGCTGGTCAGATTTGGAGCATCAAACTCAAACCGCAAACTCAGCTAACAAGACGCTTCTGCCAAGGGCCTTTGGTTTAAATAAAAGGGTTTATTTTGGGAAGTGCCTCACAATACACTGTCCTGCACAATCGCTAATGAGGCAGCTTCTCGCAATCAGCGGCACAAAAACATCCTCTGAGCCCTTTTCGTTCTCGCTCTTTGGTGCTTTAAAAAAAAAAAGCCTGACGATGTTTCTTAACATGCATTCCTGAAGTTTCACCCACAAAGGAGTGCCTGTGACTCTATTATCGTTATTCTGTGGTCATTAGTAATTTGTCGATTATGTAATCCGATAACACTTGTTGCTCTCAGATAGTTTCATCAAGCCTTTTTGGTCTTATTCAACTCTGATTCACTCCTGACATCCATTAGATAACACTTGCTTACAGTCGACGACAGAAAAGGGCCAATTTCGAGCCTATTTTGTTCAGGACTCCATTTTTAGTTCTGCACATTAGATGCGAAGAACTGGAGTTTAGAGGGAATGAATAGCAAGGTACCAGAAACGCACAGCTTATCTACTGCAAAAGGTTTGATAACATCACAGAGTCACCAAAGGCGGGAAACGCTCCACATGTGCAGCTGCTGGTGAGGAAACAGACAGAAAACACGGACAGACAGTGATCTGATGTAAATAGCTGTGGAAGATTAGAGGCCTCGAGTGTGCGTTGTGGCGTTATAGCAAATTTATGGGTCAGGGATGAGGAATGCGGAATGGAAAAAGGTGTTTGTTGTGGTTTCTGCCATTTTTTTGGAGGAATTCTTCAAAATCATCCTTGATTTGGCTCGGATGGAGACAACAAACATGCAAACAATGAACTGGTAAACAACCGTTCCTAGCCATCAAAGGAGCCGCCTGATTACCCTGGGTATCACTCCAGAGACTGCTGACGCAGAATACGTTTGTTTTGTGGTTGTGGAAGCATGCAGAATTCGAGCAACTCAAACTGCATTTTTGGTGCATGCAGAAAAGCTAAAATTGGGCGGAAGGTGAGGATGGCTCTTCAATATGACATTAAAATGGAAGTAAACAAGGTTTAACCAACTAGCCATGACAAAACCATTAGCAATCGGTTTCTGCCAGTGTTTGTTTTTTAGTCACTGAAGGGACATAGCATAGATCATTAGCAGGGGTCGTACAATACGCTGGTGTCTACGTAAGTGGCGTGCATTTGTGTGTTTACAGAGCTACAAACCGCAACTGAATTCACTGTTAGTAAAACCACCTGTCTGGAGCGAGTCCATCAGAGTCTGACATTTGAAGCGCCACAAAAACAGCAGGAATCGAGCCGCTGAGTGAAAAATGACTGTACTTCGTCTTAACAACAGCCAACATCTGCATTTAACCTTTCTAAAATGTTGTCTTTCCGTTCAACATTCTTTTCAAGGGGCAAAGCACTCAGCAGACCGCAGACCTGTCCGCTTTGGGGATCAATGATCGCTTGTTTTGCACATACAGCCGATCAAATGAAAGGATGAGTTCAGAAAGCGTCTCTCTCTGGGACTCTCACACCGGAGAATGAAAGCGCATGGGGTGACTTTCATGTCAATGGAGAAACTTTTATTTCATTGAACGGACAAAGGCAAGTCAAAACAAAACATCAAAATAAATGATTCTACATTGTTCGATACAAGAGAGTCTCAAAGGGAAATAAACTCTTCAAAGTCCAAGGCTCTGGATGATGAGATTAAGTGCCTGGGTGATTTTTTTGGAAAGATCGAATCGAAAAGCAATAGAAAGTTTAAGAGTAAAGAGGTTTAAGGAAGAGTTCACCCAAAAATGAAGATCACGCCTATATTTACAAGATCCTT
This sequence comes from Sinocyclocheilus grahami, assembly GCF_001515645.1. Lineage (NCBI taxonomy): Eukaryota > Metazoa > Chordata > Actinopteri > Cypriniformes > Cyprinidae > Sinocyclocheilus > Sinocyclocheilus grahami. The sequence goes on from NW_015505458.1 coordinate 235,685, forward strand.
ATGTCATTTCAAACTCGTTTGGTTCTGAAGACTTGGAATATAAGCTGCGTGAGGATCCTGCTAAAATATTTCCTTTCGTGTACCGATGAAAAAAGTTGCATACACGTTTTGAGTTATAATGACAGAATTGTATTTTTTGGGTGGATGCGTTCCTAAAGGGGTTAGAAATCAACTTTTCCATTAAGGGGCAATATTTGCCCCTAGGAATTGATTTCCAGGAGAATTTATTTATATATATATATATACATTTGTAAGAGCAATTTTCACAATTACCTTGTTAACTGTATCTGTGTTGTATTGAATGTCAAATACTTACATTTAACCAATTACATCAATCAATCAGAATACTGATTACTAGGGTTACACTTTATTTTAAGGTGTCCTTGTTACAGTGTAAAAGTACTGAGTAATATTAATAAACTACATGTACTTACTATATGGTTAGGGTTAGTATTAGAGTTTGGTTAAGGGTTACTTGCATTCAATTATGCATAATTAATTGTTATTATAATAGTAAGTACATGTAACATGTGTAACAAGGATACCTTAAAATAAAGTGTTACCGTTACTAGTAACAACTGTTTGAAATTGTACATATTACAAATAAAAAACAAAACAGCAATAATAGGGAAGCAATATTATGACATAAAGCATTTGCGTTGCTCTTGATATTGTAATAATGAATGTTGATTAATAGAATACATATTAAATGGCATGTAATCTTCTGCCTACACTGACAAACATGTCCATCCATGAATAGTCTCAGGGGTTAAAGCTGGAACTTTTTCAGGAAGGACTATTTCTCATGGACCACGCCCCCTCCCCTCCCCACCAAAGAATCATGTGCACTCAGAATTGAATTTATTTTAAGTAAATTGTAAATAATAAAATAAGAACAAATAAATTAATGATAATCAATAGCACAAACAAAAACAATAACAAGATACAAATTAAATGAACAGTACTTTAATTTTTTTTTTAGTTAGGTCTAACTATAATCTATTCAACTGTAAAATAACACTGGTTAGTCTTCTCTGTATAATGAAAGGCAGCAGGAGGTTTATTTAGGCTGCTGTCTCTTTAAGACCTCATGCACGGATCTAATATACTGTTACACAGGGCTCTACGCTTACTTTTCTTTTTAGGAGCGCTTGTCCTCCTAATTAAAAAAATTGAGGAGCATGATCAAATTCATACATTCATGTGGAGATTAATGTTTTAAATATAAAATTTTGAATATAGAAATATTAAATGATTTAAATAACTGGAATTATACGATACATATTAAACTAAATCCGCCAGCAGTTGGCGGCAAGTCACTGATTTTATATCTGAATCATTCATTCAATTAATTTGTTCGAACGGCTGATTCATTCAGGAATGAAGCAAGTGACTGTCTTTATGAATGGGTAATCATGAATCACTGACTCACTAGATTTGTTCAAACACGCACTTTCATTGAATGAATGAAACGCAGCTGTGTTTGCTTTTAAGTCAAGTCAAGTCAAGTCACCTTTATTTATATAGCACTTTTAACAATACAGATTGTGTCAAAGCAACTGAACAGCATTAATTAGGAAAATAGTGTCAATAATGAAAAATGACAATAGTAAATACTAATTTTTCAGTTAAAGACAGTTCATCATTGAATTCAGTGATGTCAACATCCAGCTCAGTTTAAATAATATCTTTGCAATCATGTCAACGATAACGCTGGAAATGAAGTGTCCCCAACTAAGCAAGCCAGAGGCGACAGCGGCAAGGAACCAAAACTCCATCGGTGACAGAATGGAGAAAAAACCTTGGGAGAAACCAGGCTCAGTCGGGGGGCCAGTTCTCCTCTGACCAGACGAACCAGCAGAACGGAAAAATCAATATAAGACGTAATAAAACAGACGATGAACAATATTAACAGCAATTATTATATGATGCAATCAAACTTATAGCAAAATGTGGTAGTTCTGGATGTTGTTTCAGGGTTGGCATCATCTGAGGTCCTCTGAGGAGTTGCATCATCTCTTCTCAGGTGTTCTGGATCCAGACTGAAGCTTGTGTAAATCCTAGTTACCACGGGATGTTAATCCCGTGGCAAAAGACAGAGAAACAAATACAAACATAATTAGCGTAGCTGCTGTTCCAACCAAGCAAAAATGATTTGTTTAACCCAAACTAACGAATAATAATGTGCATTTGATTAGATATAACTGCAGTAAAAGAGTATGACTGCAGTAAAAGATTATGAGATGCATTATTTGAATGCTTGGCCAAAGAGATGTGTCTTTAATCTAGATTTAAACAGAGAGAGTGTGTCTGAACCCCGAACGGTATCAGGAAGGCTATTCCAGAGTTTGGGAGCCAAATGCGAAAAAGCTCTACCTCCTTTAGTGGACTTTGATATCCTAGGTACTACCAAAAGTCCAGAATTTTGCGACCTTAGAGAGCGTGATGGATTGTAGCGTGGTAGAAGACTAGTTAGGTACGCAGGAGCTAACCCATTAAGGGCCTTATAGGCAAGTAATAATATTTTGTAACTGATACGGAACTTAACAGGTAGCCAGTGCAGAGACTGTAAAATTGGGGTAATATGATCATATTTTCTTGACCTGGTAAGGACTCTAGCCGCTGCATTTTGGACTACCTGTAGCTTGTTTATTGAAGATGCAGGACAACCACCTAGAAGTGCATTACAATAGTCCAGTCTAGAGGTCATGAATGCATGAACTAGCTTTTCTGCATCAGAAACAGGTAACATGTTTCGTAACTTGGCGATGTTTCTAAGATGGAAGAATGCTGTTTTTGTAACATGGGAAATATGATTTTCAAAAGACAAGTTGCTATCTAATATAACACCCAGATTTTTGACTGTAGAGGAAGTAACCGTACATCCGTCTAGTTGCAAATTGTAATCCACGAGATTCGGCGTACTGTCTTTTGGTCCAATAAGTAATATCTCTGTCTTATCCGAATTTAATAGGAGAAAATTATTGGTCATCCATTCTTTTACATTTTTAACACACTCCGTTAGCTTAGATAATTTAGAAGTTTCATCTGGTCTTGTTGAGATATATAGTTGAGTATCATCGGCATAACAGTGGAAACTAATCCCGTATTTCCTAATAATATTACCAAGTGGCAACATGTATATCGAAAATAGCAGAGGACCTAGGACAGATCCTTGTGGCACTCCATATTTTACTGGTGATAATTGAGATGACTCCCCATTTAAATGAACAAGGTGGTAGCGATCGGACAGGTAGGATCTAAACCATCTTAAAGCCTGCCCTTGAATACCTGGATAGTTTTGTAATCGATCTATGAGTATGTCATGATCTATAGTATCGAACGCAGCACTAAGATCAAGTAAAACTAGCAATGAGACACAGCCTTGGTCTGACGCAAGAAGCAAGTCATTTGTAATTTTAACAAGTGCAGTTTCTGTGCTATGGTGGGGCCTGAAACCTGACTGAAATTCTTCATAGAGATCATTTTTTGCAGGAAGGAGCACAATTGAGCAGACACAACTTTTTCTAAAATTTTAGACATAAAAGGAAGATTTGAGATGGGTCTGTAATTAGCCAGTTCACTAGGATCTAGTTGTGGTTTCTTAATAAGAGGCTTAATAACCGCCAGCTTGAATGTTTTTGGGACGTGACCTAAAGACAACGACGAGTTAATAATATTGAGAAGCGGTTCTTCTGCTACAGGTAACAACTCTTTCAATAATTTAGTGGGTACAGGATCTAACAGGCATGTTGTTGGTTTAGATGCAGTAATAAGTTTATTTAGCTCTTCCTGTCCTATAGCTGTAAAGCACTGCAGTTTATCTTTTGGTGCGATGAATGAAGCTAAAGTATTATACGCTGTAGAATCTACATTTGCTATTGTATTTCTGATGTTATCTATTTTATCAGTGAAGAAATTCATAAAGTCATTACTATTAAACTGTGAGGGAATATTGATCGGGTGGCGTCTGGTTATTTGTTAATCTAGCCACTGTGCTAAATAAAAACCTAGGATTGTTTTGGTTATTTTCTATGAGTTTGTGGATATGCTCGGCCCTGGCAGCTTTTAGAGCCTGTCTATAGCTGGACATACTGTTTTTCCACGCAATTATAAAAACTTTCAAGTTAGTTTTTCTCCATTTGCGCTCAAGACTACGAGTTTTTTTCTTGAGAGAATGGGTATTACTGTTGTACCATGGCGCAGTACGTTTTTCTCTAACCTTTTTCAATTTGATGGGGGCAACAGCTTCTAATGTATTAGAGAAGATAGTGCCCATGTTGCTAGTCATTTAGTCTAGTTCATGTGTACTTATGGGTACACAGAGCAGTTGAGATAAATCAGGCAGGTTATTTGTGAATCTGTCTTTGGTGGCTGGAACAATAGTTCTGCCCGGACGATAACGCGGAGCCATATAGTTAATATCAGTAATACGCAGCATGCACGATACAAGGAAATGGTCAGTAACATCATCACTTTGAGGTACGATATCTATATCAGTAAGATCAATTCCATGCGATATAATTAAATCTAGCGTATGATTAAAACGATGAGTGGGCCCGGTAACATTTTGCTTGACTCCAAAAGAGTTTATTAGGTCAGTAAACGCAAGTCCTAATGCATAATTTGTATTATCAACGTGAATATAATTAATTGTTATTATAATAGTAAGTACATGTAACATGTGTAACAAGGATACCTTAAAATAAAGTGTTACCGTTACTAGTAACAACTGTTTGAAATTGTACATATTACAAATAAAAAACAAAACAGCAATAATAGGGAAGCAATATTATGACATAAAGCATTTGCGTTGCTCTTGATATTGTAATAATGAATGTTGATTAATAGAATACATATTAAATGGCATGTAATCTTCTGCCTACACTGACAAACATGTCCATCCATGAATAGTCTCAGGGGTTAAAGCTGGAACTTTTTCAGGAAGGACTATTTCTCATGGACCACGCCCCCTCCCCTCCCCACCAAAGAATCATGTGCACTCAGAATTGAATTTATTTTAAGTAAATTGTAAATAATAAAATAAGAACAAATAAATTAATGATAATCAATAGCACAAACAAAAACAATAACAAGATACAAATTAAATGAACAGTACTTTAATTTTTTTTTTAGTTAGGTCTAACTATAATCTATTCAACTGTAAAATAACACTGGTTAGTCTTCTCTGTATAATGAAAGGCAGCAGGAGGTTTATTTAGGCTGCTGTCTCTTTAAGACCTCATGCACGGATCTAATATACTGTTACACAGGGCTCTACGCTTACTTTTCTTTTTAGGAGCGCTTGTCCTCCTAATTAAAAAAATTGAGGAGCATGATCAAATTCATACATTCATGTGGAGATTAATGTTTTAAATATAAAATTTTGAATATAGAAATATTAAATGATTTAAATAACTGGAATTATACGATACATATTAAACTAAATCCGCCAGCAGTTGGCGGCAAGTCACTGATTTTATATCTGAATCATTCATTCAATTAATTTGTTCGAACGGCTGATTCATTCAGGAATGAAGCAAGTGACTGTCTTTATGAATGGGTAATCATGAATCACTGACTCACTAGATTTGTTCAAACACGCACTTTCATTGAATGAATGAAACGCAGCTGTGTTTGCTTTTAAGTCAAGTCAAGTCAAGTCACCTTTATTTATATAGCACTTTTAACAATACAGATTGTGTCAAAGCAACTGAACAGCTTTAGAGATGCGAAGCGGCTGAGCTCTTACTATATTTGGAAATATTTTTGTTGATTAACTAGAGCAAAATAAGTCAGTACTTCTTTATTGAACTGTTGTATTAAATCAATACCACATTTGCAAACTCCCTTAATAACTATAAAAAGTTGTCACTCTCCTTATGGCGATCTGTGGGTGCACAGAAAATGAGAGCGCGCGAGTGAGTTCTCAAGACTCTAAAGCACATGCAAATGATACGTTCCGTCATCTGTCATCGCGTTATAAGCGCGGAACCTGCGGGAATGAGTAGAATTGTTATTAATAGCCGCAATCCCGCGCCGAAATTCAAGTTCTGCTCTGTGTTCTCTGCTAATAACCCACTGTGAATGATGCGAGCGGCATCACTATGTTGTCAGTGAGAAGCTGCAGCTGTGGCGGGGATGATTTTTGGTGTGCCGCAGAACAACAACAATGCACTACATGTTTCTTTTCCCCTCATTTTTTGCCAATTGACGGAAATCCGTCGTAGACTTGCTGCAATTAATGGAAATCCGTCGTAGCGACGGAGAACTTTAATCCCTGTAGTCTAGAGCAAATTATGCAAAAACTCCCGTTATAATCACTGAAGCTGCAAAAATCTCTCATGCGCACAGCGGACAACTCTGGTGTCTTCAGCGCTGACTAATCTAAACGCCACTGATTGGCCACTGCATTCAGAAATGTGTGTGATTGGTTATAAGGCTTAATGCTGCAAAAAACAATGCGTAAAAAAGCAATCTGATGCAACGTGCACAGGTGTAAATGTAATTCTATGAACACATTGCATATTTGATTTTAGCTGTGGCAGCCATAATAGATTTAGTTTAATTATGCAGGGGCAATTTTTGTCCCTTTATCTTGAATTTGTGGGGTATTTTTGTTCATTTTGGTGGCATTTTTGCCACAAGCCCCCATTAATTTTCAACCCTGGTTCCTAAGAAAACCACATTTCAGTTTTACCTTAGAAATACATGCTTAAAAATGATCGAAATGGGGATGGCAGAGAATGTTCTGCACTTCACCAACAGCAAATTCTATACAAACCTGGCACTGCTATTCTTCCTGATGTTGGGTGGTCCATTTCCAAAATAAGGCCATTGTGAGCAAGCTGGGAATGGAGAAAAGGGAATGTGAGCCAGAGACAATTATGCATGCCAGGTTTTTACACTCCTTTTCTTGAAGCTATTAACTCACTGTCTTCACAAAGACCACACAAATTTGCCATCTTACCTTTGACTTTTTTTTAAAGACTGAGACATCTTTGGTTTTACCCAAGAAAAACAAGGCTGTACAGCTCAAGATTTACAAAGGATAATGGATTGTCACGGGTGGACTGATATATTGTCAATCATCATTTTGTTTGTTCTTACAAACATATCTTTCCAAGCTATAATTATATTAGGTACATTTCTAAAAATTTTAGTTTTAAAGGAACAGTTCACCTAAATATGAAAATGACACTACTGTTCAAGCAATGTAAACTTTTATTCAGTAAAGATGCATTCATTTCATCAAACGTGACAATAAAGACTTTCATAATGTTATAAAAATTATGTTTTATCTCTATATCTGTTGAAGTGTGAAAATTCAGCTTTAATCACAGGAATAAATTACATTTTAAAATATATTCAAATAGAAACAGTTAATTTAAATTGTAATAATATTTCACAATATTACAGTTTTTACTGTATTTTTTTTCATGTATTATTATTATCATTATTTGTTTTACTGTATCCAATAAATGCAGCATTGGTGATCATAAGAGGCAAAAAATAATAATAGATATATATATATATCACTGATTCCAAACTTTTAAACTGTAGTTTAAGATGTAGTTCATCTTTCCAAACTTTTTTTTTTCCTGTGAATTATTGAAGAATATTTTGGCTGCTCTTTTCCATATAAAGACTATAAATTAAAAACTGGGGGTTCAAAATGACAAAAAGTATCATTAAAAGTGGCAAATACGACTCGCACAATATAAGCAAAGTATTTTTAAGCCATTAATTAACTATATGGGAAGTTATCACCAAAATCAATGTCATTATTTGTGGAAAATCTGATTTTAGAACATCACTGACATCAAAAGTCATTGTCCTGTGACCGAAACTACCACATGGTTTCCGAATACTTTGAATAAACTACACAAGTTATATGGATAATGTTGTGGTGCTTTTTTCCTTTTGCAGCTTGACAGTATCCGTCCTGTTTCATTTTCATTATATTAAAAACAGTTGCCAGGGTATTCTCAAATTTCAGTCTTGTGCTCGATGGAAAAAACAAAGTCATACAGGTTTGGAACGACACAAGAGTGAGTACATGATGACAGAAGTTTCTTTTTTGACTGAACTATTCCTTTAATTCACCGCATTCTTTGTGGGTAAAGATGAAAGGAAATGTATATGAAAACAGATGATGTGCCAGAGTTGGCATCTTTTTCTGTTGTTCGGTTTGGCTCATGAGACTCCAAACGCCACTCAAAGTCCGGCATCGGTCCCACCAGAGTCCAAGGCTCTATGTAGTCTGTCACAGTGCATTAGTGTCATTAGCGCTATAGGTTCTCATGTCACTGAGCTGAAGCCAGACAGTTATGTAAGATGATGTCCAGACCACCAGACGTGGATGACACACTTGCATTCTCTCTCCCTCACTCTTTTCTTTTCTCCTCCCCAATGTTTCCCTCAATACTCTCTCAATGTGCACTTTTCTGACTTTTCTGGGGAAAGTTCCAGATTTTGTGAGATAGGAGCTCTGCACGATGTCATGCTTTATTTAGAGGCAGTTTGGATGCGTGGCGAGTATCTCTCTCTTAGGGTCGTCTGAATGATGCGTTCATGGGTAATGTGATGTGGCTTCTGGTTAGAGAGCCATTCATCCAATCTCCTCTCTTTTTTTTTCTTCAACTGACCTTCTTTTCTTCACTGCCTCTTGAGCCGGCTGTAGACTAAATGATGTCCATTACGATTGTTGGTTGTCAGATTGTACAATATGACAGCAATGAGATCTTGGGCAGGGTTCATGACAGACTGCAGGATGTCAATGGTCATACATGCTTGCTTTGATTTTTTTTTCTAACTAACTTCTGTGGCAAACACACAGAAGTTGTGTGTTTGCACACACACAGACATATGAAATAATTTTCTTTGTCCACTAGCAATGTCTATTAGTGGATACACAATAAATGAATTACAGGGCAATTGTCATTTTTGCATTTTTTTCCGAAAATCATGAAAAATCCCACCAATTCTCTGTGCTTAATGCCATTCTGTGGTGATTTATTGTTATGCATTTATTAATTTTTTTGTCTCATGGCTTTCACAGATGAATGATAATAATAATAATAATATTATAATAATACAATTAATTAATTAAAACTAAAACCATAAAAAGTTACTTGAAATAAAACTTTATCTGAAATTAAACAAAATTAAATTAAACTAGACAAGGTTCTGTTAATCATCTTCTTAACAAGATGCATGATCATCGTGCTTATGGCCACTGATAAGCCAGCTGTCTTCTACTGGTTAAACGGCAGCTCTACTTTCATATTTCAACTTGCTGGACAGACTACAGCTCTCTCCCACTTAATGCCAGCATGACGTATCCCACTCTTCAAAGCAGAAGTAGCTGGAGAATATCAGTCTGCAAATCTGACTTGTGATGCAGGAATCATGAATCACGCCGTGTCCAATCGCTTAGGCCAGAGGAAAACTGCATCTCTGACTGCGCCTGCTTTCTACTGAGGCTTTTTTTTTTTCTCCATTTCTGTCACCTGACGGAGTTTGTGTTCCTTGCTACTGTCGCCTTTGGCTTGCTAGTTGGGGCCTGAAAGGACCATAGGTCCACAGTGCAACAAATCACCAACAGCTACAACAGTGGTGACCAGGGAAATGTGTCACAGCACACAGTTCTTCGCAGGCTTCTGCGTATGGGCCTGCGTAGCTAGTCGATGACCCAGTCGTGTCACCATGCTAACTGCATGTTATCACCAACAATGCATGAAATGGGCCCAAGATCATCGAGACTGGACCGTGGATGATTGAAAGAAAGTGGCCTGGTCTGACAAATCAAGATTCCTGGTGCATCACGTCGACAGCTGAGTGCCGATATGCAGATTACCAATAGAGGCTGTGGCACCTGGATCCACTGTTGCGTGGACACAGGCCGGTTATGCTGTGCTCTATGTTTTCTTGAGGCACTTTAGGCCCCGTTATCCCAATAGCACAATTCCTGAAAGCTGTCAGGTATCTGAACATCGATGCAGACCAAGTGCACCCATTCATGGCAACTGCGTTCCCTGTCGGTGATGGTCATTACCAACAGGATAAGGCGTCGAGCTACACTGCCAGAATCGTCAATGAGTGATTTGAGGAACATGATGGTGAATTTCTGTTAATGGCTTGGTTTCCAAATTCACCCAATCAAACATTTGTGGTTCGACTTGAAAAAGCGGGTTCACACAACATCACTTCCAACCCGCAATGTATGGGAACTGGAGGACCTGCTGTTGACATTATGTTACCAGATAACCCAGGAGACCTATCGACACCTCGCTGAATCAATACTTCGTTGCATGGCCGCTGTTTTGTGGGCTCAAGGAGGTCCTCCAGGTTATTAGATAGGTGGTCATAATGTAATTGTTTCAACCCAACTTTGGGTCAAATATGGACTAACCCAACTTTTGGGTTAAAAATTGGCTAACAGTTGGGTTAGTCCATATTTGACCCAAAGTTGGGTTGAAACAACCCAGCATTTTTTAGAGTATATATATATATATACAGTGGGGAAAAAAAGTATTTAGTCAGCCACCAATTGTGCAAGTTCTCCCACTTAAAAAGATGAGAGAGGCCTGTAATTTTCATCATAGGTATACCTCAACTATGAGAGACAAAATGAGAAAAAAAATCCAGAAAATCACATTGTAGGATTTTTTAAGAATTTATTTGCAAATTATGGTGGAAAATAAGTATTTGGTCAATAACAAAATTTCATCTCAATACTTTGTTATATACCCTTTGTTGGCAATGACAGAGGTCAAACGTTTTCTGTAAGTCTTCACAAGGTTTTCACACACTGTTGCTGGTATTTTGGCCCATTCCTCCATGCAGATCTCCTCTAGAGCAGTAATGTTTTGGGGCTGTCGCTGGGCAACACGGATTTTCAACTCCCTCCAAAGATTATATATATATACATATATATACTGAAAATGTATTAGGGCTGTCAGTTTAACACATTAATTTGCTTAATTAGTTATGGAAAAATAACACGATTAAAATATTTACATGCAGTTAAAGCACCTGCACGTCATCATACATTTAATACAGTTGACTGTTGACAAACATGATGCAGGGCAACTCACTATGTAATGTCCATAAATGCAGTTATATGCCCTTAAAAGTTGAGATATTGGGGCAAACAAATGCCCCTGTATGAAGTTTTGTCTCATATTTATATAATATGATAATAAGCGATATCACACGAGCAGCAAGAGCAATATCACATAAGTGTTTTTGTCCCGAATAGCACGAGTGCAAAAGTGATTTCATTTAACAGCTCCGTAAATAAGAAGTTAATACTGTGCAATATTTACAAAACAATATTTATATATATATAAATGTGTGTGTGTGTGTGTGTGTGTGTGGAGTAAAAATTTTTTTTTTTAAATATTTCACGAAATTTTTTCAATTATATCAAACATTAAATGTTTAAATTGTTATTTTTTGTTAGTATACTTCAGTGTAGCTAAAACTAGCAAAAGTAACTACTTTTTCAAATAGTATTTCACCTGTAGTTTAGCTCTTATGCTACAGTTTTACAGTAGCTTCCAACCCTGCTTCAACGTGTAAACTGACTTTATGTAAAATTACAATATGTTAATGTGTTAATAGTCATTTAATATTGACTGATTCACTGCACTCAAAATTAATAATAAATCTCAAAAGCCGGCAAAGAAATCAAACTAGTTGTATTCCCAGTAAACAAACCCAAAACATGTGGAATAATTCAACGATCACACATGCTTACACATTACAAGCTGAAATGACTTCATGCACAGACGTGAATCTGTCACGGATCTAAAAGACGAATGGTTGGAAAGTTTCCTTCTAATGCCGTCTGTGCTCAATGTGGGAGAGAGCGAGATTTCTTGCCACATCCTCACTTTGCAGATTTGGAGGAGGCAGGCTTCAACTTATGGTTTCTCCTTTATGAATTATTCGGTCAGTGTGACTTTGCCTAGGAATATGATGACCTGAGTGACGTCAGAAGCTCTGTGGATTGACATGAACAGAGAGAGATCTGAGTGCTTCATGCGCTCAAACCCTTCAGCATCGAAGAGCTACGAGAGCACACAGACAGATGAAGGAAGGACCAGTTCAGAGGTGTTGATGGCTGATGGATAAGAATAGAGCGCTGCAGGGATGACTAATTTCTGAAAGACAAAACCTGAAAGCGAGTTCACATTTTGACACTTCCAGTTCCATCATCGTGAAGTCAGTGAGTTTTTGGTTAAATGCCTGAAATAAGACCTGTTTAACACAAGCTCAAGATATTTTCATGTTTTATTCTATATCATAAAATACATCAGTAATACTCCCATTTGATTTTTAAAATAAAGGCGGTTGCTAACAAGCTCTTCAATGGGACTACGGAGGTTGTCGGGAACATTAAATGTCATCATATCAAACAGGTAAACTCATCTACTCACTAGTCTGCTTTTATGGCCTCACTGTATTCATAATCACACTCTTGTAAACTATTTTAACTCAAACTTTCAGGGGAAATGTTTTAAATAAAGACTGGAAGAGTTGCTGGAAGCTCAATGGTGTCATGTGACTGTGGGGTAGCTTGTTTATGGCCTACAATTGTATTTAGACTTCAAATAATGATTAACAAAAAGTGTAAGAATTAAACTTACTAGTCACAGAGCTTATTTTGTGCAATAGGAAAATGCCAAAGGAAAATCCTATTTGTTTTTTGTTGAGGGAACCAGGTTATGTGAACTTCTGTTTTGGCCTACAAAAATACATCGTTTCAGCACACTTTAGAGCTGGACATGGAAATAAAACACTCAATATGTTCAAGAAATATCTCTTGTAAGAAAGCATACACTAAACATTAGTGGTGTCTGCATGTGCAAAAGGTTGCTTTGGTATTCTGGATGGTTGCTAAGTGGTTCATGTCAATATCTGCAAGTCTATATTCTGGTTTTGTGTAAGGACAAGCCTGAAAGCTGATAATGTTTTCCATCTACTGAAGGTCTGAAAACGTATTTACATCTGTGTTCTGTTAATTAAAAAAAAAAAAATATATATATATATATAAACAACTTCTAACACATAGTTCGCTGGAAATCTCTGTTGATATTCTGGTATGTACATATAGCTGAAACGCCATTTGTTCTAACATATTTCATAATCAAACATGGTTCAAATATGCCAGAAAATGGACAATGTTCATATCAAAAATGGAGAATGACATTTGTGAGCCACAGCAGATTTTCAGTGAACAATTATTCACAGAAGAAAAGCATTTGTTTGAAATAGAAATTTATTGTGACATTATAAACATCTTTGTTACTTGATTGATCAAATCAATGCATCCTTGATAAAATAAAAGCATTACATTCTTAAAAAAAATTAATCATACTGACCTCAAACTTTTAAACACTGTACTTCTCGAGGAAGCTATTACAAGACTTGAAATATATTGCACAAGTCGGACTACTTTCTGTTTTGGAGCTTGATAGATGTGATCACTATGAATTGTCGCATAGAAAAGAAATGCATAAAGATTCGAAATGTCTCGCTTTATGTTCCACAGAAAAATTACATATCATACAGGTGTACGTGAGACTGAGGATGAGTGAACAATAGTGTTGGGTATTTTCACAGATTTCACAATTTGATTAGATTCTGATTCACAATATTTCCGCGGTGGAAACATTGATCGATGAGATGTGATTTATTTCATTAAGTTGTACTGTTTCTTTCAACACCTTCTGATGTTCATTCATGTTTATTTGAGTGAGTGAAGTGACATGTGGCCAAGTATGGTGACCCGTACTCGGAATTAGTGCTCTGCATTTACCCATCAAAAGTGCACACACGGTTGATCGATGGCTTTAATTTAAACATCATACATGTGTTATTTTTGGTCCATCAGAATTTATTACGCTTGCACTTTCCATTTTATGACAGTCAATGCGGCGTGTACGCAAGCTGACATGAAAGTTAAAGCAATCAGCGGCTGCCTATGGATCGAAAGAGGAAGGAGCTATTACACGGAGTCATTATGTGTCACATTGTCAAGCACTAGTGATATATGCTATACTGTTCGCGTGCTTGAGTTATGGGATTCAGAGTGTTAAGTTGACTACTGCACACTGGGAATTACAAAGGGAATTTATTGTATTTATGTATAACGTAATGCTAACTGGAGTGCTTGTATGGCAGGATTGTATTGATATTCACTTAATTTTTTTGCAAGTAATTTGGCTGGACGCACCTAACATGCAGACTTAATTTAAAGGGGTCATATGATGCTGCTAAAAAGAACATTATTTTGTGTATTTGGTGTAATGAAATGTGTTTATGCGGTTTAAAGTTAAAAAAACAAATTTTTGACATACTGTACATTATTGTTTCTCCTCTATGCCCTGCATTTTGAAACGCGTCGATTTTTACAAAGCTCATCGGTCTGAAAAAGTGAGGTGTGCTCTGATTGGCCAGCTATCTAATGCGTTGTGATTGGCCGAATACCTCAAGCGTGAGACGGAAATGTTTTGCCCCTCACATACTGTTGATGTCATATCCCGGCCGGAGCGACGAGACATAAATATTAAAACCCATTACAAACGAGGCATATGTTGCATCCAGTGGGGACATAATTACTGATTATAATGACTTATACTGTCTTTTTACGCGTTGCGTTGCATTGCATCACGCCGCGTAAACATAAAACTCTGACTGCATTTGTGATCGGAGGAATGACAAACAACAAGTGCTACTCTACACTGCTCAAAACTCGCGTTTGAATCATCAGTGGCAAATCCTTTAAATGAAAATGTACTTACGTGAGTCAGAACTGCCGGCATTTTAGTCTAACGTTACTCTCCCAGGATCAGTAAACAGTCCTCCATAAAATGTGCTGCACACATCTGGATATTTGGGTTAAACTGTTCTGGAACAGTGTTCTTTATGCACCAAGAGCTTGTAACACTCCGAAGAGAAAGGAAAAATGTAAGTCGCATCATATGACCCCTTAAAACATAATTCATTATATCGTATAAATTCCCCATTTTTTAAATGTTTTTGAAAGACGTTATCTCTGGTATCCCACCAAGTTTGCATTTATTTAAGCAAAGATACACTAACAAACAGGCTTAATTTAAATGAGCATTTATTATTATTTATTTATTTATTATTATATATTATATATTATTTTTATGTTTTAGAAAGAAATATCTTAGATATCCCACTTAAGTCTGCATTTATGGGAGCAAAGATACACTAAAAATAATAGTAATATTTTGAAATTTGGCAATTTAAAATATATGGAAGCTTGTTTGCGCAATGGGTTAAAAAAATAAAAAGGTAATTGTGACTTTTTTTCTTTTAATTCTGAATTTTATTTTCTCAGAATTGCAATAAATAAACTCAGCATTACAAGATATAAACTCAATTGCAAAAATAAATAAATAAACAAAATAAAAAAATGAGATGCTAACTCAGAATTCTGAAGAATTACAAAGAAAATTTGTTCTTTGTTCTAATTAACATATAATGTCAATTAGAGCACTTGTATGAAAAGATTGTATCAATATTTGAATTTTATATATATATGCAATAAATTTAGCTGGCGTCACCTAAAAAACAAACTTAGTTTAAATTATAATTTTTTTTTCTTTCCCAGGATTGACTTTTTTTATGTTTTAGAAAGAAGTCTCTTAGATATCCCACTAAGTCTGCATTTATTTGAGCAAAGATACACTACAAATAATAGTAATATTTAGAAATATTGTAAATTAAAATATATGGAAGCTTGTTGGGATAAAACAAACTAATTGTGACTTTTTATCTGACTATTCTGACTTTTTCCTCAGAATTCCGAGAATCAAACTCAGAAATATGAGAAATACACTCAGAATTGTGAGATATAATCTAATAATTGCAATAAACAAACACAAGAAATTAACTTGAGATATACGAGATATAAAATCGGAATATATCTTGTATAGAAGCTTGTTTCCGCTTTAGGATGAAAATCAAAATAATTGTTAATAATTTTATCTCACGAAAACCTAATATAGTATAGATGTGTCCTGCTGGTTTTCAGAGAAGCCGTACTGAACACAGATTCTTTTCTTTCTAATTATCAAACTGATCAGACTAGTATGAGATTCTGGCAAATTTT
>NW_015505458.1:252176-252910 GCF_001515645.1 Sinocyclocheilus grahami
GAAGCTTGTTTCCGCTTTAGGATGAAAATCAAAATAATTGTTAATAATTTTATCTCACAATTATCTGACATTTTCTCAGAATTGTAAGGTACAAACTCAGAATTAAAAGAAAAATCAATTGGAAGATATAAACTCTGAATTCAGAAGAACTGCAAAGAACATTTTCTAACAATGTTAATTTGAGTGCTTGAGTTTTTTGCAGTTGATTAAGTTGGATCCACTTAACACACAGACTTTATATAAAATGTATTTTATTATTACTTAAAATGATTTTTTTCCAGGGTTATTATTTGTTTTGCTTTTAATATGCAAATCCAAACTGAGTCCGCAATGTCGACATCAGCATCTAGAACTAAGACGAAACTTTGCATGCTGTCTTCTGAAAACAATGCAACTGTAATGACAATCTAACACAGACGGATCGTGACTCACAAATGCAAGACAGCTCAAATTTTGAGTTTAGTTTAACGTGGAGAGTGCGGTACGGAAAGTTTGCTTCAGAAGTGGACATGGAGAAACAAATAGCTAAACCACCGATCCGCCTGCGCTGTCAACCCTGGCAACAGATGAAATCAACCCTGGCAACCCGTACTGAAGGCAAAACACTGCCATGGTGTAACAAAGCAGTTTCTAAGGTGCTCAAGGTGCTTGCTAGGGTGTTTAATGGCTAAATTATAAAAAGTCACAGTCTGTCACTTCGTGCATTTTACAGGCTATTTGATCATGAAAAGACC
>NW_015505458.1:254153-270216 GCF_001515645.1 Sinocyclocheilus grahami
TTTCTCTTTGCGAGTGCTTCAGCAGTGGGTTCACTGGAAAATACTTGACCCCGAAAAATTCCCGCTGCGAACATTCACTGCGCCATTAATGCCATTTCATTGTTTTGTCAATGATTTGTTTGCTTATTAGGTCATACAGTTATTATAGAGAAGTGTAATCACAGGTCACGTGCGGATTATAGTGCTATTGCCTATTTGCCTATTGCCTATTTAGTGCAGAGCCTATTTAACTAAAGTCCTGAGACCATCAATTATTGGAACGAAAACCTAATATAGTATAGATGTGTCCTGCTGGTTTTCAGAGAAGCCGTACTGAACACAGATTCTTTTCTTTCTAATTATCAAACTGATCAGACTAGTATGAGATTCTGGCAAATTTTGGTGAGTTAAAGAGAATAACATGCAAAGCTTACTCAAACAGGGTTGCATTAAAACCCGAATACCCTTAAAGTGGTTATGCATGATTCGATTTGGTTTTTAATGCTCTTATTTCGGTCCATATTACATAAATCAATTCTCTGGAACATTCTGACAGGTCTAAAGATCACAGATATCATCTAGATTTGTGATACAAACATCACACTAAGGGATAAAAGGCCGTCTCGTAGCATTTCGAGAGACCTCCCGTCCGCTTTTTCCCTCCGTGCAAATGTGTCACTCTAATGAATTCAATGAATCACATTTACAATAGTTTACAACCCTGATTGCACCGTAATCCAAGTTGGAATTTGATCCAAACGCTTGTCTAAACCAGGCTCATTATATTTCTTACAGATGGCCCACTTAAGCTCCTGTTACATTTAATTGCAACCTTATGAATACAATGTGCCATGAATGCATCTGTTCAAAGCACTTGAGATTTTGACCTGCCAGGTGTTTCTGAGGTTCGGGCACCGATGTATGAGTCCAGTTCGGGATTGGTATCGGCATCACGCGTTCCTCTTTTGTGTCAAAAGGTGGTTGCTTCTCAATTTTTTTTGATCAAACGATAACAAATGATGAGAACATCATGCTTTTTCTGTTCAAGTCATAAGCGGAGGGTGAACCAACTCCAGGGTAAGGCTAAAAGCAGCCAAATGTATTAAACATCATAAACCCGTCATTTTAGGCAAGAACTAGACATGGGTGTCATGTAGGCTAAAAAAAATGTTTAATGGAACTGAATTTGTATTTAACGTGATTACAATTTAATGAAAACGTTAGAAATTGATAATTATACAACGTTTCATTTACACGGTTATTCAAACAGCACATAAATTATATACAGACAAAGTGACATTATCACAAACATTGATCTATCGCGAGTTTAAGCACTCTCAAAAAAAACAAAACTATCATTATAATCCCTGAAGCTGTCTACACTGTGAAATGAATCTCTTACTTGCATTGTATGTACAACTGCGCTTTGTTGTTTATGATGAGAGAATTCGCAAGAGTCCGGAATTCAGTCAGCGAACGCTCGCGCACTCAACAAAACTGATCTGTTTTTCAACGATGACTCATCCGAACGCCTCTGATTGGCCATTGCATTCCTAAGCTCAACAGAATTGTGTGTGATTGGTTAAAATGAGAAACACTGTAAAAAGCCTAAAATGAAACACAATGCAACATGAGCAGATCTTAATTTAATGCCGCAATCGACACTGTCTGTTCATATTTCACTTTGTTAGCAACAGACGTAATAGATTTAATTTATTTGTGCATTTTTGTCCAATTTCGTGCCATTTTTGCCCAAAGTCCCCGTGGCCAGGGGAAGGCTAAGCCTTGACCAGCCTTACACATGCTCCACCTATGGTCCAAGTCTATTTCTTGCTTTCATTTTTCTTTTCCACACAAGTGGCAAATTTGCTTTCGCTTTCTTTCGATTTTAATGCAACTTATATAAAAGGATTAATCCGCATGGTCCTTTGAGCCTTAAAGATGGATATGATAGAAAATACATGAAGGCAGCCTGTCAGCGTTGTATGTGGTCATACTGATCAGGGATTCTGAAAAGAGAGGTGCTGGAACTTTCAATTCAGCCCTTATTGTGCTGAAAAAGCGGCATGTGTTGGACCAACTACATTTGGATTTCATTTGGGTGCCAAACAAAACTGAAGCACAACCATTTTGTCTCTTTATTTCGACACGTATGATCCTCAGAGTCTCGTGGAGGTTAAATTAGAAGCAGACACCTCCGGCGAAGCTTGTTTGTCCGTCTGTGTGCGGCACTTGGCTTTGATTGCATCTGTAGGCTCTCTAATGACGATGGCTTATCTCCGGGCTGAACGTCTGACAAACACTGCTACGCTCGGGTCACGAGGAAGTGTTCACCGCACTCCTCTGGATGAAAGTGAATGGGAAATTTTCCAGGCCTGCGAGCTCATACGTCTCCACGTTTGATTTTAGCTCATTTCCTCTGCTTTGACGGCACATGCGCTGGATATTAGCCTCATCAAGGAGCTTGTGTGGTGGTAAGAATACATACTGTGTATGTATATAAAAAGGTGAACTAGGATGATGTTTTAATCTGTGTGGGAGTTTACACTGCAGTGTTTGATGAATGCCAACATGGAGGGGGGGGTGCTGTCTGACACTAAAACTGAATAAAAAAATTCAGTGAATAAAAATAAAAATCTGTATTTGGGCCATTGACATGAGTGTGTGCCATCCATCCATATCTATATCTATCATAACCCACAGTTCAAAACATACCTTGGTTTTTTAACCACAGTTTTCGGTTTGGTTTGGTTCTTTTTTTTTTTTTTTGCAATTTAAAATGTGATTTACCAAACAAATTTAAAACAAAATCTTGTACACTGGAGAAAAACATGAATTATCATATGTCTACTTCAAATTTCTTTCTAGAGATGTATTATTTTTCCTGTTTTTACCCAAAATAGGATGGATTGGCCATTATTGAGTGCTATAAACACATGTAATGTCTGTTTCATTCATACTGGAAGCCGGAGGGTGCCCTCGCACTGAAACTCCACATATGCATCACAGAAGTAATAGAACTTATGACGTTCCAGGAAATCCCTAATATGGACAAAGGCATATCAGCTATCGTTGTAACTGAAAAAAAGATGATAGAAACATTTTGAATGATGAAACATGAAGACAATAAACACTCAACTGCGACAATATATGGTTTATCTGTTTTCTTCAAGCCATCTCTGGTATTTTCATAATATTTAGGTTTATTTATAATCCATTGCTAATCGACATCGCCTTTATTACAGTACGTTCCAAAATATATTTTCTGCCTCGTTCTATGATAAGAAGCTACATCAGATCACAAAAGGAAGTCATATCAAACACTCGACTGATGTTATGGATTAAAAACATGTTATATTCTCTTTTGTTGGACAGCAGGTTTAGAAATGCTTCTCATTCCAGTGGAAGATGTTTGGCATGTGTTACTCTTTCAAATGCTCATTATAAGAGGAGAGGCATTTCCTCGTCTGATCACGTGAACTCATGGGCACACAAACAGAGGCAGTTTGGAGTGAAATAAAATACACAGAAATTATTTAAATGCAAAACCGAGGGGGAAAAAAAACGCAATTCACAAGTGCGTATTGAACTGTGGGCATCGTACTGAATGGTTCAATATTATATTGAGAATTGTGGCATCCCTAATAATTATCTATCTATCTTTATTTTCATTTATTAATTTTTGTAATATATAATATTAATATAAAATCAAAACTTCCGAGGTGTCATAATATTCTAAAAAATAAAAATCTCAGTAAAAGAAGTGCTGTTTTAAAAAAATACAAATATGACATAATTTTCTGACATTTAAATAAAAAAAGCTGAAATAAAACTTTAAAAAAATTAAATTAAATTAGAAATGCTGTCTTGGTAGCTAACCGAAAGAAACTGAAGTACTAAAACTATTCTACTAAAGGTGAAATAAAAATCTAAGTTATAGATATATAAGCAATTTAACATAATTATTTAAAATTAAATGTTGTAAAATTCTATTAATATTTAACTTTTCTCTGGCTCATCAAAAACACAGTATAACCAACATGCAGAAAAGTATTTTGTTCTCGTGTCATAAAAAAACAATGAAAAAAAATTAAGATATTCATTTCAAGATATATTCATAATATAAATATGAATGATAATTGTACAGAACTCTTTACAATACTTTCTATATTTGTGTGATTAACATGTTAAATGTATATGCATTTAAGGTGTAAAGAAAACTTTTTTACAGGTATACCTACCACTTCACATTTTTATAGAGCCAATAAATCTAAACTTTCGTTGACAAGAGCATCATTTTTATGTATGCATTTATGTATGTATTTATTTATGAAACCAACAAAAAAATTATTTTGAGAAACTCATTTAAATCTTTGTCACTGACCCATGAAAGAAATTAAAAGAAATATTTTAATTTGCTGTAATGATGGATACTTTTATGTATTTAACTTTGCCATGACTTATGAGCAAAACAATAAGAAATAAAAAACACATGTTTGTATCATTAGTCATGTCAGTAAGACTAACGGCCTGGAATAATAAAAAGCCAAGCACAGACACACTGACATAAAGCTCTTCCAATGCAGCATCTGAACGGATGCCAACCCTATGAGGAAGATTTACAAATTTGTCCAGTGGAAAGTGGAAGTGTTTTTTTTTTTATAAATTCAAAGCGACTGATGCATGTTCCTAAAGAATATAAAAGATATAAAAATTCTACAAATATAAAGCTTGAGTTTGTATTAAATGGCCCTGGCTGAGTTTTCTGGACAGCCACTGTTTCCCAAGACACCAACTGATACTTCCTACTACATCTCCAAAGGCCTACAGGCAACATACAGCTCTAGTCGGAGTAAAGCCCCAGAGAAGCGCATGAGGTTAAGCCATACTGTTGAAACATCCAATTTACCACACACATTTCTTAGGCCTTCCGTTTTAAACCCAACGACATTACAAACAGCCCAGAGACGGCTGTGTTGACCTTAGCTGGGCTCAGACGGGAGTGAGGAACGATCTGGAACTCCAACGTCAGCCCTGATCAAGTGCTTCACAGCTTCTCACATCTCACTACCAAAGGAGGAACCGCGATGATTCTATCTGAGCCAGCCACTGAATGTGTGTCTTGGCACGAGGCTCGGACTTTACAGACGACTGGAAGACAGCTGTCTGCAGAGGCAACAGTGTAATAGCAGCACGCTGAGGGACGTGGGTTACGGTGCGCTGAATAAGGAAGCTCTGCTTTTGATTAATGACTGTCTAAAAATAATTTGATATCACTGCATACTTCAAGTCAGTTCGCGACCAATCTGAATGATGGAAAGGAAACCCCTCTAGCTTTGGGGGATCGGTTGGGCACATGTGTGATTTGACGATGCACTTGTCAGCAAGGCATTAGTTGGACTTGCATCCTGCAGATACATCCAACTTTACAGATATTAAAAGAATTCACGGTCTCTCATCATCAGCCAATTCCAGAAGGGCTTCTATACTCATGAAGGGATCCATCCTTTAGTGATGACATATATGATGAAAGGACCCACATGTGCACTTCTATAGATGTTTCAGGTAGACTTGAGCCAATCTGGCTCCAACATAAAATGGAATCTGACTATAAAAATGCTGCTAAATCAGCACTGAGAAAAGCGTTGAGATATAAATCATACTCATGCCCAATGACTGTCAACGTTTGGGGTATACGATGACCATAAAGACTACAAAGTAACAAAAGCTGACGAGGCAAGTACATTTTGAAAGTAGAAAAGGTTACAAAACAAACGTTGCTCAGGGGAAAGGGAGGAAAAGCCCTCCGTCAAGCTGAACTTCCTCAAGTCAACGTGCCCAAGAAAACAAAAATGGCTGAATGTGTCCAAGAGGCCATAGCAGAGATGTTTACACAGGTGGGTTTCTATTCAGCCATGTTGTTGGCGAAGAGAAAGGCAGACTGGGATAGGAAAGTGTGATAAAAAAATCTAACTGAGATAGGACCGCCTGGAAAGAAAGGGAAGTTGTAGCAAGAGGTTCACTGGATGAGGATTGGTTGGCCCATGACAGTGGATTCAGAAGTCCAAGCGGTAACTAAAATATGTAGTTTTACTTTTTTTATGCTTTAAACTAGGGCTGTGCAAAAAAATCTAATGCGATTTTCATGCGCATCTCGACAGTAAAACATTGGCAATGAATCGCCTGCTATTTTGAACGCGATTTTGTGTAGCTTGTCAGTGAACTATGGCTCTGTGTAGTAAATGCCGCTCCATCTGAATGCACGTGCTGGAGATTTACTACTAATCACCAGAAGCGGCTTTACTGATGAGATTCGCATGAAAATCGCATTCAATTTTTTGCCCAGCCCTACTTTAAACGTTAACATCTATAAAAGAAGTAAAAACTACACACTAGAGTCAGCAACTTTAAGCATTCAAAGGGAATAGCAAGCATGGAAACACAATAAGTATAACATAGTTATAGTTAAAAAAAGTGGAAAACAATGAAGAGCAAGCAACAAAACAATCTGATGATCCAGAATGCATTGAGAGTCAGGGGGTGAAAACATTTGAACAGGATGAAGATGTGTAATTGTTTAAATATCATATTTTTAATTTCGCCCTTCAGAAGCTACAGAAGATACTTACATGTTTCCCAGAAGACAAAATAAGTACAATTTACCCTAATGTTTAAATTCAATAAATGTTTGGTTCTTAATACATTGTGTCCATCAGTGAGTGTTTGAACCTTTTGTAATAGTATGAGTCCCTTAGTTGTTATCAGTGTGAAAAAATCCATCTCAAAATCATACAGTCACTGCTGGAAAGGGTTCAAATATGCAAAAGATGCTGGAAAACAAGAGAATTTGAGGGACCTGTAGGATTTTTTTTATATATATATAAATTCAGCTACTATTTTCTCTTGTGGCCTATATGTAAACATCTTTTATGCTACTTTATTTTAAATATCTTATTCACGACAGAACTAAATAAACAAAATTGTATAATAATAATACAATTATATACAAAAAATTATACACACACATATATTATTTTTTTCAGTTTAATTATTTTTCAATTATATTAAAATTATATATAATTATTCATTGCACAATTATATAATAACTAAATCTGAAAGACATAAATCATAATTATGGTGTTGTAGATTAAATAAGACATGACCAATTTTTAACAGCTTAGTAGTATTAAGTATTTATTTACAGCAAAAATGATTTATTGACAGCTCGTGATCACCTTAATTTTTTGTTTAAAGGGAGCTTTGACATTTTAATTATAACCCTTTTTGTTTTCAATTGAAAGAAAAGATTGTAAGTGGCATGAGGGTGGATACATCAACACCGTATTCAGTTAAGGACTCGCAGAAACTGACACTAGATTTAGACACGGGACTGCTGACACTTTTTAAATCAATAATAATTTTCACAGATATGATAGAATTAAAGAATTATCATAGGCTTACACTTGGCAAACGTGCCCTCCGTTTATATGTGCATGACGTTTCTGGCCATTTCTGTTCCTACCATATGTTTGAGTGGAGAAAGTGAACAGCCCCCTTCAGCAGTAAGTGACTATCTGTGCAGCCTTGATTTACTTCAAAGAAAGTTCCTTTGAAATCTCCAATTACATGCTGAGATTCTCTTCTCTGCACCCGTACAAGAGATTATGCCAAGTAGGATGCATCTTTTGTTGGTCCTGGAACAACGTAACTGTCAAACACAGTTCTAACCCGTCCCTAACCCCAGTCCTACCCATTAACTGACCCTAAAATCTGAGTGATCGGATTGGTTGACAGAGATGTGATTCAAAGACCAACAAGGATGCTTGTCTAGAAACCTGGCATCATTTAGCCACCTGGCAAACTTTTTAAAAGTGTTTTAACAGTGTTTCCCAATCTTTTTTCTTCCACGGCACAGTTTTGATATGTAAAAAATCCCACGGCACACCACTAAGCATTACAAAAAAAAAAAGATAGAAAGGCGTATTTTAATTTTTTCATTAATTAAACATTGCATCATCAGAGCTGGTACTTTGGCTTTATATATGATCAGACACTTGCACTTACTTTCTGAAAATCATATTCAAATGAAGTTAATGAGGTTTTTGACGAGCGAGATCTGTGTTTTGTCCATCATTAGAACGGCCGCCTCTGAGGCAGTAAATTAATAGCATCACATTTTCACCAGTTTGCAGGTACTAAAGTTTATTGTAGCTATATGGGCGCTCAGTTTCTCTTGTTGTTAATACATTTGGCCAACATCTCTTTTGCTATAAAATACGAACAGCTATGATATTTAAAACGTACAAAAGTGTATTGGCTACAACTAGACGGCAAATGCTAAGACTGTTCTCTGCTCTTTATACACACAGAAACATTAGCCTTTATAGACAGCATTTCTTGAGTAAAGGAAACGCTGTACTTATTCAAACATCAGTTCTTTATTTACCCTTGCATTGCGAAGAAGTAGACATCTGTCTTCAAACTGCGTGTCACGGCGCTTCATTCTGAATGGAGGCGGGGTGGAGTTATAAGGATTGACTGACAATTTGAGGATCCAATGGCGTTACGAGGTTTAGTCACAAGCTCTTTTGAATGCTTTTCATTGGTTAAATATTTGTAAAACCCACAAACCGACATAACAATGACCAATAGTACTGATTTAAAATAATAACGAAATATAATAGAGATAAGGAAGTTTTTGATAATTTTCCATGCCACACCTGACAACAGTGGCTGAGAAACACTGTTTTAACAATTAATTTATATTTAAGTCAGTGATTCCTCTGCGTACCACTAGAGGGAGCCAGAATCAGTGATCTAAGACATCCTCGCAACACCTTAGCAACCCCCCCCAGAACACCCAAGAATCCACACACCAACATACTAAAAACCATTCAAAACCCAATACCTTGACAATGCCCTAGCAACTAAAGGGAACGTATTTTTAAAATTGTTTTCAATGGGAGCGCCACTTTTATAAAACGCCAGGAGCGTGCCAAGCGCTGAGCGTTTTTTTTACACTGAGCACTGAATGCTCGGGTGTTTTTTCTCGGCACCGAGAGTTGAAGAATGTTCAACTTTGGGTAAAACCAAAGGCCCTTTACGGCAAGTCATGTCACTCGGCAACCATCTTTGAAAAACCTCTCGGGCATGCAAGTGCAGCACCTATCTCTTTGATTGGGGAAACATCAAATTCTCCAAAACTCTTCGCCAAGCTGACGATTAAATTTCATATTTGAAATCACCAATGAAATCTGACAATAACTCTCATAAATGTTATTTCTTATGCTCCAATAGCGTTAAAAAAAGCTTTCAGGCTAGATTTGCCAATTCGCATGCACAGTCCTGAGGGCACGTCTCAGAACGCCGACTGTTTCTATAGCAAACAGGACTTCTAACGGCAGCTGCAGTGACGCGATGACTTTACAGATTAGCGATTGGCTCTTTTATTCAGAAGGCGGTGTTTCCTTCGATAGAGTGGCCATAATGAGCATTGCATTTTTTCCCCCATTCAAAACTATACTAGTGACACGTCTTGGGTATTCTTTGGTAAAATGCAGCGCTCATCCCTGTCACTTTTCAGTTAACTGACAAATCACAGTGAAGGAGGGGCGGGACTAAAACCGGCCAACCACCAGACCCTGCTTGTACTACGACTGAACTGAACAACAATGGAGAAGTAAATATTGCTTGTCTCTAAGTATTTATGTCTTTACCAGATGGAATTGCCGGACTACCATATTACTGTTATGAAAAATAAGGTTTGGAGAAAGATTTAATTCGCGATGCGTCTGCCATGTTACTTCAGCAGATATGTTACTTAATGAAAATACAGTTGTTCATAGTTCATGTTAATTCACAGCGCATTAACTAATGGTTTTTACTGTTTTTCAGTATCTCATGCCATGAGCTTCATGTTTTTCAGATGGTATCAAATTATATATATATAAGTAGATTTATGTTTGTGTGTGTCATTTACCAATATTTTTCATATAATACAAATTTTTACATATTAATTTGTCAGCCTTAGTTTTAAGCAATCATACTGTAACTTATGTCAGGGCCTACAAATAGCATTCACCTCCTTTAAAGTTAGAAGTTTTTTCTACAAATTAAAATAAATTACAGTCAAACACAAAACATCTGTTTACGTATCTGTTTACACATATTTCCCCCCTTTAAGTCAGCATTTAGTAGATTCTCCTTTGGCAGCAGTTCCAGCCTTGAGTCTGTAGGTCTCTATCAGCTTTTCACATCTGGCCACTGCAGTCCCCATTCATCTTTGCAGAACTGCTCCAATTCAGTTAGGTTGCATGGAGAATGTGAGTTAACAGCATTTTTCAAGTCCACCCACAAATTCTCAATTGGATTGAGATCT
The DNA here is from genome assembly GCF_001515645.1 of Sinocyclocheilus grahami. NCBI lineage: Eukaryota > Metazoa > Chordata > Actinopteri > Cypriniformes > Cyprinidae > Sinocyclocheilus > Sinocyclocheilus grahami. The sequence goes on from NW_015505458.1 coordinate 264,511, forward strand.
GACTTGGCCACTCAATTGTTTTTAAGCCATTCCTTGGGCTTGGGCTTTATACTTGGAGTCATTGTCTTGCTGGAAAACGTTTCTAGGTTACGTATGTAACGATGGTTCCCCGAGGGAACGAGACACTGCGTCAAGAATCACTTTGGGAATGCCCCTGTGTGACCGTGTTCTGAAGCACGTGTAAAATCAGCCCAATGGAGCAGTGAGACGTCACGAGCGGGGTGATGTGAGCACCAGGAAGTATAAAAGCGCATCCAGCAGAGCGCAAGTTAGCTTCGAGTAAAGGTTGAAATTAACATGAACTCAAATTAATAAATGCTATAGAAGTATTGTTCATGCTTAGTTCATGTCAACTAAAGCAGTTAACTAATGTTAACTAGTGAACCTTATTGTAAAGTGTTACCAAACCAACTAAAGTGAAACGAAAGCTAAAACAAAAGTAACAAAGTGAAACGAAACCTAAAACCAACGCAAAACAGAAAGACCACTCAGAACAGTTTAGCAACTGCATAGTCTGCACCCACCCACAACACGCATTGTCTAGGAAATAAAACTAAACAAAAATAGTGAAATGAAATTAGACCAAAACCAAAACATAATAAAACAAAAATCATTCAGAACACTTCAGCAACTGCACATCAACGCTCTGTCAAGAAACCACACAAAAAAAATGCATCTTGCATCGTATAGTGTTTTATACAGGCTTTTAGTAATATACAAATATTGCTAACATTGTTCGGGAAATCATCTCTCAATGATAATGTTGCGCTTACATGCCAACTTAGAGCTAAGGACTTATCAAGAGCACTCCAGCTGGTGATCGTGACAATATCATGCTGAATGACCGTAGAATTCCCCATCCACAATAGTTAACACCAATATTTTTTATGTACCATGGAATAGCTTGGTGTCCAAATTTGATTGCCATGTTTTCAAAATATGACTGAATTGTCAGATCCAGTGGCACGCTGAGTTTACAGGGACACAAGTTCAATCCGGTCTGTGATATGATCCAATCCCATTCTCCCTTGCTTTCCTTTTGTTTTCCTACTCTAGTAAAGTTAAGAGTCAATTAACACAAGAAAAAGTTACAAATTCATTGATTTTATTATGCTAAATACAGCCTTAATTGGGTAACTGAATACTTGTAATTTCACACAATTTTACATGCTCTAACAGTCTTATTTGGGCTATGCTAACAGATTATTGCCGTTCATTGCAAACAAAGTATCTATTTCCATTAATGCAGAGTAAATGTTGCAAATTTCACACGATAAGTTTACCTTGATTGAACACAGCATGCTGCTTCAAACAAAGAACAGACTAAAGCAATTGAAAATTTAATATTCAAACAAAATGTCTTCACTCATATCGTAATCGCTCGAGACATATTGTGTAACAGCCTAGACAAGAAGTCTTACCACCTGCTTACAGAGGACACCTAAGGCTTGAGATATCGATACCTCTGTGAACAAATCCATATGCAGCACTTGATGTTTGATGTTTTGATTTTGATGTCAGATCGCATTTCTCTTTTACACAGATGACAGTTTGGATTGGGTCACACTGTGGCATGATATGATGATATAGTAAGAGGTACATTTTGTACATTGCACATTTTGTTGTTATATAATTCTTTTCCCAGAGATCAACTTAAAATTGTTAGTTATGTTTTCATGTAGCAAACAAACATACTGTATTTCTGTTTGAGATTTGAAACCTTCCTCTGAACCGTACAAATAAACAGTCTTTTTTGTTTTGTTTTAAGAAATGTCCTTTATGATCTTTCAGAAAGACAGAATGGCAGATGCTACACAGGTTTGGTAGCCTTTACCTCATTTTACTCTTGTTAGTTCTTCTGGCATTTAGGAATAATAGCATCTATATCCTGTTTTCCTCTCATTACCTCACCAAGACTGGGCCATACAGCCAAGTTTCTTACCCCCAAATAGAAGTCACATGTATAAATTTGTATGGTCATATTTTGATTCATTTGTCTCACAAAGTTCAGAACAGGTCATATTTTCAACTTGGATTCGATAAATGCTCTTTTTGGACTGGAAAGAATGTTTTGAGGTCTGAAAGTTACAATATGTTTACCACGTACATCACATTATCTCAAAAGTTCAGGATGTCATGAAAAGGCCACTTGAAGCTTTCTGTATGTCATCAAGTCAAACACTAATGCAAATCACAGTAAATCCAGAACTCGCTGACACACAGTTTCTCTCACATACATTCTGCGCTGGATTCTGGCAAAGGCGGGAAGGTCTGTTTGAAAATGCAAATGCACAGCGAGCTGTGGAGGTGAGCTCAGGACAGGAGACTGACCCAGATACAGGGGAAAACTCTTTTTGAGGCAGATCTTTCGGCGGACTCAGGATGGTCCACTTTCACCTACAAGAGGTGTAGTGTAGGGCTGTCAATCAACTATGCTCATAATTCATTGAAAACACTACTGCCCAAAAGTTTGGAAACAGTCCAAATTCTTTAAAAAAAATTATACTTTTATACAGCAAGAACACATTCAATTAATCAAAAGTGATATTTAAGACATTTATAATGTTAAAAAGTGTTTGCAATAATTTCTTGAGCATCAAATCAGCATATTAGAATGATTTCTGAAGGATCGTGTGACACTGAAGACTGGAGTAATGATGCTGAAAATTCAGCTTTGCATCACATGAATAAATTACATCTCGAGAATCGCTTTGGGAACGAGAATACCCACTCCGCCATACTACCAAGTCCCTGCCTGTGTCTGCATCTCATGAGCACATCACGAAGAGAGAACTTGGGAACCTGGGGTAGATGCCAGGTCTAGGTTATAGAAGCGGACAAAAGTGTGCGGAGAGGACCAGCCCGCCGCAGCACAAATGTCCTGCAACGCTACACCCAAGTTGAAAGCCTTGGAGGCCGCCATACACTTGGTCGAGTGCGCTCTGACCCCCATAGGTGATGGGAGGCCAGAGGACTCGTAGGCTAGTGAGATGGCCTTGACCACCCACCTACTCATAGTCTGCTTGGTTGACGGAGATCCTTTCTTTGGCGGACCAAAGCAAACAAACAGCTGATCTACCTTACGCCACGGGGCAGCTCTGTTTGCGTAAGCGTCCAGTGCTCGAACTGGACAGAGCGGATTAAGCCTTTCTTGGCCTACTTCCTGGAACGGAGCAGGACAGAATGCCTCAAGTACTATGGGTCCTGGCGAAGAAGTGAGCACCTTAGGGACATACCGGACCCTCGGGTAAAGGAATGCCCTAACTATGCCTGGAGCAAATTCCAGGCATGAAACAGAAAGTGCCTGAAGCTCCCGATCCTTTTAAGTGAGGAAATAGCGAGGAGAAAGATAGTCTTGACCGTGAGAAACTTGACTGAAACTTCTCCTATGGGTTCAAAAGGGGCATTGCATAAGCCCTCCAGAACCACAGCCAGGTCCCATGAGGGCACCTTAGTGTGCTGCCTCAGCCTCAGGGTGCCACGGAGGAAACAAGTGATAAGTGGGTGTCTTCCCAATGATTGACCACCCAGAAGGGCATGGTAAGCATCTAAGGCTGCCACGTATACCTTTAGAGTGGAGGGAGATAACCCTGCAGAAAACCGCTCCTGCAGAAACTCCAGAACTGTACCAATTGGGCAGTTGACTGGGTCTTGCAGTCGCTGTCCGCACCATGAAGTGAAAAGCTTCCACTTCAAGGCTTACTGTTTCCTCGTGGCAGGAGCTCTGGACTGGAGTATAGTCTCAACAACCTCAGTTGAGAGATCAGATGCTAGGAGCTGTGCCCCCTCAGGGGTCACACCCACAACTTCCATAACTCCGGGCGGGGGTGAAGAATGGTGCCCCTCACCTGAGAGAGGAGGTTCCTCCTGATCGGAATCTCCAGCAGAGAGCCGTCGAGGATGGACACCAGGTCCGAGAACCATACTTGGGCTGGCCAGAACAGGGCTACTAGCAACAGACAGACCCCATCCCGGCATACTCTCTCCAGAACTCCCGGGAGCAGAACGATCGGGGGAAAGGCGTACAGACGAAGCCTCGGCCACGTCTGCACCACGATGCTGAGCCGCCATTTGCTCCGATTGAGCTAGTATTAACCAATCGTCGTTGTAATTGAGTACATTTACCCTCACTTGAGGGGATAAGCTCTCCCGTGCCTTACCGTCGCCGGGCGGCAGCTGGGAATTTCACTCGTCGGAGCTCACTGAGCCCTGAAGCACCGAGGGTGGCAGAGGTATCAGTGAATCTCCGTGAGAGCACTGAGGAGGATCGGACACCGTATAATGAGGTGTTATCCTTTCCTCCCTCATGGGCCTGACGATGGTGGCGTCAGGACCACTTAGTCGAGGTCCTCTTTGACAAAATAACGGTCCGCAGATCGGTCTTCAGTCTAGAAGACCCCGACTAAGAGCGTCGCCCCGACCCCCGTTCTTTCTGCGGAGGGGTGCGGGTTGCAAAGCTCTGTTTTTGAGACTGGCGGTATGAGGAGCTTGACGGCCGGGGCTGCTCCCGCTTAGCATCCCCATGGGCCTGGGAGTGACAAGAGAGGAAACGTTGAAACACCGCCGCTTGCTTCCTCGCCTCCTGAAACCTCTCGACGACAGTGTTGACTGCATCACCGAAAAGGCCAGAGGGCGAGAGCGGGGCGTCTAGGAGGAAGAATCTGTCCTTATCTTGCATATCGGACAGATTCAACCACAGATGCCACTCCGTGACCACCATTGCTGCCATTGAACGGCCGATGGCTCTGGCCGTTTCTTTGGGGGCTTGGAGGGACAAATCTGTGGCCCGACGCAGTTCGGCTACCACGTCGGATTCCTCCTCCTCCCTGTCATCCAGGTCCTTGAGCAGGTCAGTCTGGTATGCTTGTAACACCGCCATGGTGTGCAAACATGCACCAGCCTGACCTGCCACTGTATAAGCTTTCCCAACCAAACTAGATGTCAGCCTAACGGGCCTGGTGGGAAGCTTCGGGGCCTTCAGGGACGATGCTGAAGATGGGGAGAGATAGCTTGCAAGCGTCTGCTCCACCATTGGCATCGCCCCATATCCCTGCTCATTCAGCCCCACGATGTTGGAATAATTTGAGACTTTGGGGCTGTAGATACAGGATGAATACGGTTTCTCCCACGATCTTGACACCTCGGCATGGAGATCGGGGAAAAACGGAAGGCCCCGCCGTGAAGGCTGTGATCTAGCTCTCAGGAAACGCTCATCTAATTTACTTGTAGGACGAGCGTCCTGTTTCTCGGCTGGCCAATCGATATTTTATTTGGCTATAGCACGAGTCACAACCTCCACGAGCTCATCATACGAGAGGGACTGTGGTGGCGAGTCCACAGTCTCCTCTGTCTCGACACTCATTACATCCACCTCCTCGGAGGAAGATATATGAAGTGTCTGGCTCTCTCTCTCTCTCTCTGAAACCGCAGCACGGCCTTCCGATCCCTGAAAGGGAGCCGTGGATCTAGCGGGTGAGGACCGAGAAAAGGAGAAAAGGATCTCGGATCCCTCCGCTAAATCCACTTGCGATCCCCATGACAACAGTCTACACTGCGCCTTGGCAACAGCGGGACCGCTGCCAACGGGATCGCGAGCCTGGCCGCTCTCATCAAAAGCGAACAGGCGAACAAACAAACACCACACAGATCGTATCCCCTGCCGCCAGATATCGTGGGCAAGGAGGAACACAACGTCTGTAATGCCGT
>NW_015505458.1:270461-293505 GCF_001515645.1 Sinocyclocheilus grahami
CGTGAGAAACTTGACTGAAACTTCTCCTATGGGTTCAAAAGGGGCATTGCATAAGCCCTCCAGAACCACAGCCAGGTCCCATGAGGGCACCTTAGTGTGCTGCCTCAGCCTCAGGGTGCCACGGAGGAAACAAGTGATAAGTGGGTGTCTTCCCAATGATTGACCACCCAGAAGGGCATGGTAAGCATCTAAGGCTGCCACGTATACCTTTAGAGTGGAGGGAGATAACCCTGCAGAAAACCGCTCCTGCAGAAACTCCAGAACTGTACCAATTGGGCAGTTGACTGGGTCTTGCAGTCGCTGTCCGCACCATGAAGTGAAAAGCTTCCACTTCAAGGCTTACTGTTTCCTCGTGGCAGGAGCTCTGGACTGGAGTATAGTCTCAACAACCTCAGTTGAGAGATCAGATGCTAGGAGCTGTGCCCCCTCAGGGGTCACACCCACAACTTCCATAACTCCGGGCGGGGGTGAAGAATGGTGCCCCTCACCTGAGAGAGGAGGTTCCTCCTGATCGGAATCTCCAGCAGAGAGCCGTCGAGGATGGACACCAGGTCCGAGAACCATACTTGGGCTGGCCAGAACAGGGCTACTAGCAACAGACAGACCCCATCCCGGCATACTCTCTCCAGAACTCCCGGGAGCAGAACGATCGGGGGAAAGGCGTACAGACGAAGCCTCGGCCACGTCTGCACCACGATGCTGAGCCGCCATTTGCTCCGATTGAGCTAGTATTAACCAATCGTCGTTGTAATTGAGTACATTTACCCTCACTTGAGGGGATAAGCTCTCCCGTGCCTTACCGTCGCCGGGCGGCAGCTGGGAATTTCACTCGTCGGAGCTCACTGAGCCCTGAAGCACCGAGGGTGGCAGAGGTATCAGTGAATCTCCGTGAGAGCACTGAGGAGGATCGGACACCGTATAATGAGGTGTTATCCTTTCCTCCCTCATGGGCCTGACGATGGTGGCGTCAGGACCACTTAGTCGAGGTCCTCTTTGACAAAATAACGGTCCGCAGATCGGTCTTCAGTCTAGAAGACCCCGACTAAGAGCGTCGCCCCGACCCCCGTTCTTTCTGCGGAGGGGTGCGGGTTGCAAAGCTCTGTTTTTGAGACTGGCGGTATGAGGAGCTTGACGGCCGGGGCTGCTCCCGCTTAGCATCCCCATGGGCCTGGGAGTGACAAGAGAGGAAACGTTGAAACACCGCCGCTTGCTTCCTCGCCTCCTGAAACCTCTCGACGACAGTGTTGACTGCATCACCGAAAAGGCCAGAGGGCGAGAGCGGGGCGTCTAGGAGGAAGAATCTGTCCTTATCTTGCATATCGGACAGATTCAACCACAGATGCCACTCCGTGACCACCATTGCTGCCATTGAACGGCCGATGGCTCTGGCCGTTTCTTTGGGGGCTTGGAGGGACAAATCTGTGGCCCGACGCAGTTCGGCTACCACGTCGGATTCCTCCTCCTCCCTGTCATCCAGGTCCTTGAGCAGGTCAGCCTGGTATGCTTGTAACACTGCCATGGTGTGCAAACATGTGCCAGTGCCACTGTATAAGCTTTCCCAACCAAACTAGATGTCAGCCTAACGGGCCTGGTGGGAAGCTTCGGGGCCTTCAGGGACGATGCTGAAGATGGGGAGAGATAGCTTGCAAGCGTCTGCTCCACCATTGGCATCGCCCCATATCCCTGCTCATTCAGCCCCACGATGTTGGAATAATTTGAGACTTTGGGGCTGTAGATACAGGATGAATACGGTTTCTCCCACGATCTTGACACCTCGGCATGGAGATCGGGGAAAAACGGAAGGCCCCGCCGTGAAGGCTGTGATCTAGCTCTCAGGAAACGCTCATCTAATTTACTTGTAGGACGAGCGTCCTGTTTCTCGGCTGGCCAATCGATATTTTATTTGGCTATAGCACGAGTCACAACCTCCACGAGCTCATCATACGAGAGGGACTGTGGTGGCGAGTCCACAGTCTCCTCTGTCTCGACACTCATTACATCCACCTCCTCGGAGGAAGATATATGAAGTGTCTGGCTCTCTCTCTGGGGGGAAGAAACCGCAGCACGGCCTTCCGATCCCTGAAAGGGAGCCGTGGATCTAGCGGGTGAGGACCGAGAAAAGGACGAGCCCATCTCGGATCCCTCCGCTAAATCCACTTGCGATCCCCATGACAACAGTCTACACTGCGCCTTGGCAACAGCGGGACCGCTGCCAACGGGATCGCGAGCCTGGCCGCTCTCATCAAAAGCGAACAGGCGAACAAACAAACACCACACAGATCGTATCCCCTGCCGCCAGATATCGTGGGCAAGGAGGAACACAACGTCTGTAATGCCGTCAGGTCCTTGAGCAGGTCAGTCTGGTATGCTTGTAACACCGCCATGGTGTGCAAACATGCACCAGCCTGACCTGCCACTGTATAAGCTTTCCCAACCAAACTAGATGTCAGCCTAACGGGCCTGGTGGGAAGCTTCGGGGCCTTCAGGGACGATGCTGAAGATGGGGAGAGATAGCTTGCAAGCGTCTGCTCCACCATTGGCATCGCCCCATATCCCTGCTCATTCAGCCCCACGATGTTGGAATAATTTGAGACTTTGGGGCTGTAGATACAGGATGAATACGGTTTCTCCCACGATCTTGACACCTCGGCATGGAGATCGGGGAAAAACGGAAGGCCCCGCCGTGAAGGCTGTGATCTAGCTCTCAGGAAACGCTCATCTAATTTACTTGTAGGACGAGCGTCCTGTTTCTCGGCTGGCCAATCGATATTTTATTTGGCTATAGCACGAGTCACAACCTCCACGAGCTCATCATACGAGAGGGACTGTGGTGGCGAGTCCACAGTCTCCTCTGTCTCGACACTCATTACATCCACCTCCTCGGAGGAAGATATATGAAGTGTCTGGCTCTCTCTCTGGGGGGAAGAAACCGCAGCACGGCCTTCCGATCCCTGAAAGGGAGCCGTGGATCTAGCGGGTGAGGACCGAGAAAAGGACGAGCCCATCTCGGATCCCTCCGCTAAATCCACTTGCGATCCCCATGACAACAGTCTACACTGCGCCTTGGCAACAGCGGGACCGCTGCCAACGGGATCGCGAGCCTGGCCGCTCTCATCAAAAGCGAACAGGCGAACAAACAAACACCACACAGATCGTATCCCCTGCCGCCAGATATCGTGGGCAAGGAGGAACACAACGTCTGTAATGCCGTTCGCTCGCCATAGACTTAGACTTTGCTTTTGACATGATTGATATGCTTGTGGCTGACAGACAACAATAAATAGGACTGACACATACACAGAGCACTACTGAAGAGCAGAAGCTAACTTGCGCTCTGCCGGATGCGCTTTTATACTTCCTGGTGCTCACGTAACCCCACTCGTGACGTCTCGCTGCTCCATTGGGCTGATTTTACACGTGCTTCAGAACGCGGTTACGCAGGGGAGTTCCCAAAGTGATTCTCGACGCAGCTCGAGTTCCTGAAGGGGAACAAATTTTCTCCCAAGTCACAGGTGTCTTGCAGACTCCATTGGGTTTTCCTCAAATTTTTCTGCATACACTTCACCCTTTCTGGCCTGCTGGCGTCCCTACGGCATGATGCTACCACCACCAGGAATTACAGCGGGAATAGTTTTTCTCTGACAATGCACAATGTTTAACTTATGCCAAACATGGCATTTGCTTTGATGGCCAAAAAGTTCAATTGTGGTCTCATCGGATCATAAAACCCTCTTCCAGATGGCTTCAGAGTCCACCACATGCCTTCTGGAAAACTGTAGGCGAGCCAAATAAAGTGCTTTTGCTTTCGCACTGAAACGCAGTGTCTCCCTGACATGGCTGCATCAACACTACTGCTGTTCCTGAAACCACGTCTTCTTTCTTTGCGTGCACATTTGGGCAGCATTATGCTAATATTTCCACATAGTGACGTAGATATGTGGGGGCGTGTTAGAACGAGCCGTTTTAGGTAGGCGTGGCTGACTCTTAACTTTTATAAAGAATATCTCTTTGGATTTGAGACTTTAGTCTTTGCAACTTTACAGATCTTCTTTATGCACCAAGAGCTTGTAACACTCCAAAGAGAAAGGAAAATTTGAAATCGCATCATATGACCCCTTTAAACCAGTCTTTCCAACAGTGTAGTCCTCCATCAAAGTTAACAGCATCTTTGTGTAAATTAATAAATGTAAGAATACAAAAAGTATTGTTGATTTTGTTGATTTTTCTTTATTCCATGTGTGAATGCAAAAACTTGTAAAGGAAAATTTGAGTAAAATTAACTTAGGGTACATCTGCAGTTAAGATTTGCCAGATGATGTATCCATTGTCTGAGATGGTATTTGTTCTGTGTCCTTCAAAGCATATTTGTGGTTTATGAAATCTGTGTTAAGAAAAGCAAGGCATTGTTTACAATATGATGCAACATCCCTAGAAATGTACCTTGAAATTGTTGGTCAGCTGTAAAAAGAACATCATAACAAAAGAAACAAAAGACAGCAGTGCCACACCTCTTACAGCAAAAACTTTAGTTTTTTGGTTTGGTTTACAATCAGGTGGTTTCTGAGGTAGATCAAAAATGAAGCTCTCTTTAAACTCTGCCGCTGAGCAAAGACGCAAGACAAGAGGCACATGACACTCAAAGGATTGCACAGGTTTTTGAATTTTATGCAAGCCAAGCTGCCAAAGTTCCTGATGTTACAGATGCTGGTCTGATGAGACATAATGAGTGGAGTCATACACACAGGATCTGTTCACAAACAGAACACGTTTTTAAACAGGGAGCGCTCGTGGTGTGAGATGCTGAAAAAAGAACAAGATGAGTTGCATAGGTCAACGACATCCATCTAGTGCATGTTTACATAGAAATACAATCAACTGTACTACAGTAAACACTAAACAGCAGAGTTGGACGTAAGAAGATGTGCTGTGTAAATGGCCCCTTACCGGACCAGGCCTCTACATAGCAGGTGGCCATCAAAGCATGAAGGCAGATAACTAAATAAGATAATTAGAGCATGAACGTACTGTCCTGAGAAGTTCGAGTTTAGGTAAACAGCCCTGTGAAGTTGTCTTCATTCGTCAATCAATAACACAAAAATATGATCTATCTATATAACTATATACTAAATATTTAATCTGAACTTGTATCAATTTCAACTGTTGAAGAGGCCCTCTTGGAAATTTACAATCCCCCTTTATTATGTGATTTTGGATTTTCCTACTTTGACAGGTATCTAGTCTTAGGCTAAGGATACCCACAAGACCATCCACAGTCTGTTCACTGACCATTTGATGGACACTGAACACAAAAATGCCGAAATGTGGCTAAAATCACTAGCTCCAATCAGATTGGCCGGCAGCTAAGCAACTTCAAGGTGCACAGGTTTTTATTAGTCTGTCAGGAAAGACAACAGGGACGGGCAAAACTACTAGTTGGTGGTTTGCCTGAATTTTTAAGGGTTGATTATTAATCATTTATTAATAATAAATATGAATAATTATTAAGAATTGTGCCATTTAAAGCAAATGACCTGTGGAAGTTATAAGTTGAGTGGACAGACAAATATTCTGAAACAGCATTTTAGACAAATGTTAATGATCAACGACAGTTCTATTTACATTTGGTATTCATATAAACCAGTGGCTGATATTTAAAATCAACCAATCAGCATTCTTCAAAAATGCTTGGTTTTCTAATTTAATATACTTTAAAATGTAATTTATTCCTGTGATCAAAGCTGAATTTTCAGCATCATTACTCCAGTCTTCAGTGTCACATGATCCTTCAGAAATCATTCTAATATGCTGATTTATTATCAACGTTGGAAACAGTTTTGCTGCTTAATATTAATAGAATAGAAAGAAAAGCATTTATATAAAATTGAAACATTTTGTAACAATATACACTACCATTCAAAATTTGGAGACAGTAATTTTTTTATTTTTTATATATATATTTTTTTTCAGCAACGATGTGTTAATAATAAGTGATTGTAAAGACTTGTATTTTTAGAAAATTTTTGAATAAATACTGTTTAACTTTTCTTTTTATGTTTTTATTCATCAAAGAATCCTTGAAAAAAAAAAGTATACCGGGTTCCAAAAAATGTATTAAGCAACAAAACTGTTTCCAACATTGATAATAAATCAGCATATTGTTCATAAATCAGAATGTTTTCTGAAGGATCATGTGACAATGAAGACTGGAATAATGACTGATGAAAATTCAGCTTTGCATCACAGGAATAAATTATATTTTAAAGTATACTAAAATAGAAAACCATTATTTTAAATTGTAATAACATTTCACAATATCACAGTTTTTTCAATCAAATAAATGCAGCTTTGATGAGTATAAGAAACTTCTTTAAAAAACATTAAAATCTTACTGATCCCAAACTTGTGAATGTCAATGTATATTGGGACTGTTATTTTGGATGTTCTGCCCAATGAGAGGACACTGACTTTGACTATCACTGAGTCACTCATAACCGTCTTTGCCGTGTTCCCACGAGAGGCGGCTGGAACACGTGACAAGCTTTTAAGTGCTTGGAGCTCGTGTAAGATTTATCTGTCAGACCACAAACATTTGGGACAGCGGAAGCATGGTGCAGTGTACAGACAAGGACAAGAAAAGAGACAAAAAAACAGATATACAAAAATCAGGAAACTCTTATAAATACTCCAGATAAGGGTTACAAACTTACTAGAATGATCTCGTTTACTGTTAAGAGTAAAAGTATATTTTTAGCTTGAAAGTTCTGTGTTAGAAAGTTTGTTAATAATTTTATGATGTGACTTAACACTAGCATCTGGTTTACTTCAATTTTATACTGAGTGGGACCTGTAATATGTTTGCCACAGTGTAGCTTTGTCACAATGTACCAATTTGATCACAGCTTTAGCAGCTAACATCTTTATAGTTTAGTGAAGAGTGCATTTTCAGTCTGGAAAAAAACAAAAAATAAATAAAAAATGAGCCTACAGTACAAGAAACCAACGGATCATACATTTGTCAAACTCAAACAGTCAATAAATCTCTATGCACTGAGTTTCTTCTTTCTTTCATTTAGTTCAAAACCACAAAATGTTTCTGTAACTCCATGAATTACATTAAAACAGCTGCACGCTGCCAAAACCAGAACTCCCTATGGGTTCTAAACATATTTGATATTGACAGGCAGATTTTCGTCCATCTAAACAAATATCATATGGGCCAAGATGAGTATTTGGTGTAAGGAAGCATTTTATTTAAGCCATGCTGTGATTAACTATGTTTCGACATGTTTTTCAATTACGAGAGACATGAATTGTGGGATACTGTAGGGTGTGGTTTCTAGGATGATATTTTATCGATTTTCCAAACCAATATCAGAAATCATGTCAAATATCGGCCATGATTTTTTTTTATCCAAAGAAATGAATGGTATTATCATGCCACAAGCTCATGAGTTTGGATCTCAAACTCAAATTAAATTGTTAAATTGCAGGTCAAAATGCATCACTGCAAGCTCATTGTGTTTGACTGAGAATAATTTGCAAACAATGGCCACACAGTGAGCAGTGTTCAAGAGCTGGCCAGAGACTGACCGACAGACTGTTCTGAGCAACAAACTGAACTGCCAATCATTATCACAGCACTGAACGGCACAAAAAACATGATGGGAAATCTCCCTCCCGAGGCTGATAGGAATCCTTCTTGCCTGTAGGAAAATCAATATTGTGTTGAAATGTAAAGAATGGGGATGGGCTGCCGGCACACTCATTACACTCATTCTCACTAATTGTCAATGGATGAAGAATCAAAGTGTGTCTGTTTGATCATTCTTTGGAAAAAGCCAGAGCGAACTCTAAAGGTTCTCAGACAGCTTTTCTATTGATTGGCATCCATCAATTGGCTATTGAACAGCTCATCCCAAATGAAAATACTCATCTTTACGATGTTCAAAAAAAGTCCAGTTTTAAGCCAAAAAAAAAAGGTTCAGAAAAAATGGTTTATGTGACTTTTTCATATATATTCCATACCTTCTGAAGCCATACACTTTGTGATTGAGATTTAATAAGCCATTATCGAGTGAAAAATTAAGCGTTAGCGTTAGTTCTGGCAGGTCAAGCTTGCATCAGTTGATTCTCAGCTGATCACATCTACCTATAGGAATACGACACCGATCGCGGCATTCCTATATAAGCTCTATTCAGTATTATTCAGCAGTTTTTCAGCTTGCTCCGAAGCAAATTACCCTCCTCCACCCCCAGCTCCTCCTTTCGCCACAGTCAGGACATGACTTTCTGATATTCCTTGCTAATCAGACTCCTTTATCTTGAATAAAGTGTTACGCTATTGATTGGCATCCATCAATTGGCTATTGAACAGCTCATCCCAAATGAAAATACTCATCTTTACGATGTTCAAAAAAAGTCCAGTTTTAAGCCAAAAAAAAAAAAGGTTCAGAAAAAATGGTTTATGTGACTTTTTCATATATATTCCATACCTTCTGAAGCCATACACTTTGTGATTGAGATTTAATAAGCCATTATCGAGTGAAAAATTAAGCGTTAGCGTTAGTTCTGGCAGGTCAAGCTTGCATCAGTTGATTCTCAGCTGATCACATCTACCTATAGGAATACGACACCGATCGCGGCATTCCTATATAAGCTCTATTCAGTATTATTCAGCAGTTTTTCAGCTTGCTCCGAAGCAAATTACCCTCCTCCATCCCCAGCTCCTCCTTTCGCCACAGTCAGGACATGACTTTCTGATATTCCTTGCTAATCAGACTCCTTTATCTTGAATAAAGTGTTACACTTAAATATAATTAAGTACATTAATGATATCTGCCTTGTTCTGTTCTGTTAACCCTAGGGGGGTTATTTTTGCTGCTCTCCCTGCTCATTCATGACAGGCTGCATGGATGGGCAGGGAGGTTTTTGCCCAGAACAGAACCATACCGCCAAACCAAACTTTATGCTACGTATCTATCATTTTGACGATAGTGGTCCTGACAGAACTCTATAGTTTTTGTATATTCATGACATGAGAGGAAAAAATGTCCAAAAGCCAGCTAGGATGGCAACGTCCAGTTTACAATTATTAATTCACAAATTAAACTCATTTCCTGAGTTTATATGGACAACTTTAGAAAAATGCATGAAAATAGCATGGAAAATAGTCTTCATGTAAATTTTGGGGTGAAATTTTCCTTTTCCATTTTGCTTAAAGGCCTCAAGTCAAGTCAATGTCATTCAGCAGAAAAGCATATTGCTAACCAGCAGAAAAAAATAGCTCTTCAAAAAAAGATAAAGCTGTAAAGATCTTTACCCCACAAAAAAGCACACTGTCTGTACAGTGCATGAATAAAATCCACCTAAATAAATCAATGGCTCATATCTCTGATGATTCTCTGACAGAGCTGGTATCCAGAGCAAAGATGACCTCTATAGACAGAAAAACAGATTACACCTGCAGCACATTACAGTAGTAAAGTGTCATCATCCCTTTACAACTTAATACTGAAAGAAAATACGTATAAACAGAAGACCACCATGAACCACACATTGAGTGTTTAGTGAGTAACAGCTGTAAACAACATAGACGAGCTAAGACTGTTCTAAAACCTTAAATGTCACTAATTGTGTACCACCCTACATAGACACCCAGACGTAAATTAAGACCAACTGCCAGAGCAACCCTCTGATCTCATATAAATGCAGTGTAAAGTTTACAAAATACGTCAGCTACAGGGCTTTGAGAGCTGAATTCATGAGACAAAATAAAAAAATCCCCCCCAAAACAATCCAGTTGTTTTGATACCTGAAAAAGATCAGTGGAGAAAGAATAAGACAAAAAGTTTTCAAAGATGTTTGTTGACAAATGCAAATGATTCCCAGGTGCCTTGTGAAGAAATTGTGAAAACAACAAGCGATGGCAGGGGAGTGTCCAGTAAAGGTCATTCTGGGACAGTTCCCATGAGCAACCAAACACTCACCTTTCTGAACACACAGATGGCCTTGCATAAGAACAATTATGTGATTTATCATGTGTGATAATTGCTTATCATAGCCAACATCTTGACCTCATGTTTATACTAATTAGCAATACTCTGTATTAGCACATTCAGAGTCTCAGTCTGAACATGAAAAAGTGACTTTAGGTACTTCTTTAATAGCCAGAGGTATAATGTCAAACCAAGACAGAATTTCTGTGCAATAAACATTTGAATTTGAATGAAAGGCTGTCAATGCATTTGTTCAGAGATTTGCATGCCATCAGTGTGACAGATTTACAAAGAGATGCTCTAATCTCTTTTCCATCGCACTGTGAATAAAGCTGGTTAACCAATAAGACTCGTGCTTTTGGTCATGTGCCCAAAGTGTTATGCTACTTTAACTGTGACTTGGAGGTTCTCACAAACAGACTACTCTTTTTTTTAAACAACAGTGAATAGCAGAGGAAGAATCCGGAATTGTCTCTTGTTTGTCTGTACACTTCACTTGTATTGTTGTTGTTTGATACACACCATAAGGAATACGAAAGTTCGAAGAGCAATCTGAAAACATGTAAATACTGTTTGACTTCCTTCTTTTATGAAAAACAGGTGTCAGAAACAGAAATGCGTGCAGTGCTTTGTGTACCGGGTAACCGGGATATTTCTGCTTTAGTTTAAGCGCCACCTACTGTCAGA
Organism: Sinocyclocheilus grahami; assembly: GCF_001515645.1. Classification (NCBI taxonomy): domain Eukaryota; kingdom Metazoa; phylum Chordata; class Actinopteri; order Cypriniformes; family Cyprinidae; genus Sinocyclocheilus; species Sinocyclocheilus grahami. The sequence continues at coordinate 281,144 of NW_015505458.1, forward strand.
AATTCAATTATTTATTTTTTTTATTGTCTGCAGTTTTTATGCATGGGTTCATATGTTTTAGCAAGAAGTAACTCGCATGATTTTTCAGTAACAGTGCAATCGCAGAGTGGCGTGCAATAAGTGGGTGAACCAACTTTGTGAATTAAAATAGCAACGAATTCATTTTTATTATAGAAGTTTGTTTGTTTATGTGCCAATGTGGACATCATTACTCACCTACATGATGCATGAGCTCTCTGTAGTTGAATTCTGTGTTTATGTAAAAATGTATTACAGACTTTGAAGAATGCCAGAGGCCTACTGAGCAAATAATCTATTTCAAAGGAGTGAGGAAACAGCTGTTGAAAATAGCTATAGCCCTCAACTCTTGAAACACTCTGTCCCAGAAATAAGTCTCAAATTCAAATGTTAAAATACTGTCAATATGTTAGCACAAACCCTCTTCTGATCCCGCAACATTTGGATCACAGAAAAGTTGAGAAGGTTCCACCCTAGAGGAGTTTTGACTCATTTCTCACATGTGAAGATCTCATGATGTTGCATTCGAGGTGAAAATATTGGACTCACACTTTGCAGTCTTATGAACGCCCTTCATTTGTTACAGATGGTTTGAGCTCTAAACAAGCAGATGAACACGGAAATTTGAGAGGATTCTGTGACAGCAAAGAGTCTCATGACCGACCAGAATCTCATTTGGGAGTTCATTAAGTTCGGGCCACTGCTCCGGGCCGATATATGTTTTTGACGGCCATTTCTCCTCTGCTCCTCAACTCTAGGGGCCCCATGGCCATGCAGGGCAGGTTACAGGAAGGACACTCCATTAATCAGCTCCCCTTCTCCGTCTGTCCCTTCATTAAAGGGGTCATATGATGCTTTTTTAAAGATCAATATTTTGTGTATTTGGTGTAACAGAATATGTTGACATGCTTTAATGTTCAAAAAACACATTATTTTTCAAATACTGTACATTATTGTAGGTCCTCTATGCCCCGCCTCTCTCAAACACTTCGTTTTCTACAAAGTCCCTCCTTCCGACAAGCGCAGTCTGCTCTGATTGGCCAGCTGACCCAGTGCATTGTGATTGGCCGAACACCGCAAGCACTCGTCATCTCTTTGGTTTTGAGACTTTAGTCTTTGCAACTTCAGGGATCTTATCTATGCACAATCAGCTTGTAACACTCCAAAGAGAAAGGTAAACTTGAAATCGCATCATATGACCCTTTTAACATCTTCAAGTACACCAAAAGCTGCTCCTTTTTCCCTTTCCATCGTCTCAGCCTTTCCCACACATCCCTGGTTTATGAGAAGGTGTTTGAAAGAGAAACCAGTGTGCTAGGATTTGTTTTAGATCATCAGACATGACGTTATGGATTTTTGGAAGTCTGTCTGAAACCAGCATCCATAGGACGTGCCTCATACAAAAACGCTGCCTGAGAAGTCACTGACTGACTGGGCAGCTGCTTTAGGTTATGAAAGCAGCCAGGAGGATGATCCTCAGTTGAATATCTCCAGCTGCAGCTCATCACATGAAGACGTGCACAGCTGTGGTGGTCCACACCATCATCCAGGACCATTAAAGAAAGACCCTCCTATTCTGGAAGGTCTGACCGAGAGGAAGTTGAGGTGATGGCTTGAGGACAAGTACAGATTCAGAGCAAAGCATCCATGACCGCTGGAGGCATATCAAAAGGGGCATATCAGAAACCAGCACATGTGTAGTGACATTTATTGAACAGTGTAGACACACAAAGTTTACTTTCAGAGTTTCCTCCTTCCTCACCCTCAGAGGACAGCAGGAAGTTTGGGGGCTATGTGGACTTATAAATGTCCTCCCACAAGTCAAAAGGCATACATTATTCTGTATCACAATGCATCAGGAGATGTTTTTACCTCATCTGTGAAACTCTGATTCTCCCTTTTGATATTCTGTCTTGTGAACCGGCCCTTGCTGAGCAGTCCATGGACAGACACTTGATTGTTGATTTAATTTTCTTTTTATATTGCCAAAAGCATATGGGAAAAGCCCCATTGACTCCCTCTGCCAATGCATTGATGAAATTAACAGTTGGATGTGCCAACATTTTCTTCAGTTAAACAAGGAGAAAACGGAAGTCATTGCATTTGGAAACAAAGATGAAGTTCTCAAGGTGAATGCATACCTTGACTCTAGGGGTCTAACAACTAAAAATCAAGTAAGGAATCTTGGAGTGATTCTGGAGACAGACCTTAGTTTCAGTAGTCATGTCAAAGCAGTCACTAAATCAGCATACTATCATCTCAAACACATTGCAAGAACTAGATGTTTTGTTTCCAGTCAAGACTTGGAGAAACTTGTTCATGCCTTTATTACCAGCAGGGTGGACTATTGTAATGGTCTCCTCACCGGCCTTCCCAAGAAGACCATTAGACAGCTGCAGCTCATCCAGAACGCTGCTGCCAGAATTCTGACTAGAACCAGAAAATCTGAGCATATCACACCAGTCCTCAGGTCCTTACACTGGCTTCCAGTTATACTTAGGATTGATTTTAAAAGTACTTTTACTCGTTTATAAATCACTCAATGGCCTAGGACCTAAATACATAGCAGATATGTCCGAACTGATTGCACTGTATTTTATGCAACCCAAAATGATTGCACTGTATTTTATGTATAATAATTTTCTATTTTTAACTGTCTTAAATTAATTTTAAATAAACGTTTAAATCATTTTCAAAGTTTTTAAATTCCTCGTTTTATTTTTGTGATTTTTATGATTATTTTACTTTCTTTTAAATAAAGCCCTTTGAATTACCATGGTGTACGAAATGTGCTATATAAATAAACTTGCCTAGCCTTGCCTAAAAACATCAGGTGATTTGCACAGTCATTTTTACCGAGATTGATCAAGAAGATAGACGTGTTTGATTTCGACAGGATTATAATCACAAAATACTGCAAAGCACAAATGTATCTGACCTTCTCTAGTTCGGTCCAAATAGGAGAATTGGGAATGTGATGCAAAATGGGCCTGAATCTTGGTTTCCCAAACGAGCACCACAGCTTGATGTGCTTGTGTGAGCATGTGTGCTAAACCCTAGACCACAGCTCTGACAAACATCTAAGTTTTAAATGCAATACACTCTGTCAGAAAACTGGGCAAAAATTGTACCTTTAGGCATACAACAGCTTGTCACTGGGGCAGTACCCTCAAAGGGACACCTTTATACCTTCTTTACCCCTAAAGAGTGCCTATTAGTAACTTAGAGTAGTAATATGTAATCATAAGGTAGTAATATGTACTCTTATGGTATTATTATGAACCCTTTAGGAGTAAAGAAGGTACAAAGGTGTCCTTTTGAGGGTACTGCCGCAGTGACAAGCTGTTGTATCCCTTTTTTCTGACAGTGCAGTTGAGTACTGGAAACAAGTCAGAAATGTTCTCCTTATAAAACTGCACTATAGATTTGTGAAATACCTGGACACCAAATCAATGATCAAAAGAAGCACTGCTAGGCAAATCATACAAGGAATTTTATTGTCAGTGTACACAACATACCCCGATCTGTGTCTGACAGACTGTTCAGCCTTACAGGCTCAATAAAAGTAGAAGGTTAGTTGATCTAGAATAGGCCTACTTGTATTTGTTCATAATTCTACAATATTGGGTCTGTTCCAAAACCTAGTGAGGTACCTCCTGACTTCTATGGCAGCATCTTAACTGAAATTGCACCTTCGTTCATAAGTGAACGATATAGAAGGCTGCACACAGATAGCATACAAATAGTGCTCTGTACGGGAGACTCGACTCGCAACTAACTGCAATAAAAAGTATCAAATGCTCCTGCTTCTCTGTCTAAGGTGGACAGTTTTCATGGCATCTGTTGTATATAGTTCATCTGATTTGTGACTTTGGGTCTGTTTCGTATATGCTTGAGTTTTGAAACAATAAAAAATGTGATCACAAAAAAGTATCAAATGCAACAGAATTAGGGTTGCAAAAAGGTGGAAAATTTCCAGTAAATTTCGGAAATATAGCAGAAATTTGGGAAACGTTCGAAGATTTTTTGGAATATTCCAGGGATTTTTGGAAAGTTTCCGGAAGTGTTTCACCCCTTTGCAACCCTAAACAGAATAAAACAGAACAATCTGATACTTGAATGATCAAAACATACACCCATTTTGAGTAAACCAGTCAGTTTTATATTATTTTTAAAGCTACTACTAAACTACAATAACTATTTTCAGTATTGAGTAATTACCATCAATATTACTATTCTGTTCAACATGATGAGCGGATAATTCAGGTCATGTTAAGGCTGATAATCAATAAATGGCAGATATTAAAACTGTAAACCATTTTATTTAAATAAATAAAAATAAATAAAAAAGGTTAATTTAGGCATCACAACATTATAAATCTCCAACATAAAAACAATGGTTATTTGCTGAAGATTAAATCTACTAGTGCTAACTTATTTATTTATTTTTTTAATTTTAATGAGCCTTAGATGATGGCAAATGTAATCCACATATAAAAAGAGAGGAAATAAGCATGCAGTTTTCCAATAAGTGATCAGTTTAAAAAATAAAAAAAGCTCTAATATCAGCCAATAACCAATATGATAATCTACACAATATTATAACAATCTTGATAAGGATGAAGGAAACTGGTAAAATGGTTAGTGTAACAAAGAAATAGTTCACCCATCTCATTCCAAACCTGCATGCTGTTGTTTTTTCTAAGGAACACAACAGGAAAACAATTTAAAAAAAAAGTATTTTGAAAACATTTCATATTTTTGTGGGTTTACCGCATTTTTAACACCATGATTTTTGGTCACAAGACAAGAGACAATGATGCTTGATGTTATTGATGTCCAACTTGCACCAAAAGCTGCATAACGACCTCCATGATTCATCTGACAAAAAAAAATGACTTCAGTTATAGATTGTTCATTACACAAAGCTATTGCATGACTTTATAAAGACGTGGAATCAGGGCCTAAAATGAACACTCGGCAAGCACCAAATGCAAGGAAAAATCAGCATTGGCATATGAAACAGTGTTACTAGCCAGTTGGCTGATACATTTTTAATGAATTCTAACAATGCCAGGGAACTGATATTGTTTAACGCAATTATCAAATCGCAAAGAATGTGCTGCGATTTGCATTTTGAAAATGCAACATGCACCCAACATCTTCCCAAGCTTGTAAAGAGAATGGTTTAGAAATCAGTTGTAAACAAGAGAGAAACATTTCAAAGCAGTTCCCCAACAAAATAAAAGCTCTATGGTTTAACATCATATTAGTATTCTAACTGTACTGTTGTAATATAATATATTAATATTACTATTATTATTATGAATATCATTAGTATTATATTATTATTTAAATATTTTATTATTATCATTATCATTCAAATTAAAATTATTATGAAATGCTTTGCAGTTCTATATTATTATAATGATATTTCCTTATTGATTTAATTATTATAATTTGATTAAATAATAACAATAACAATAACAAAAATTGCAATTATATGCGTTTAACCAATTTATTCTGCCTGTTTTTTAATGAAATAATGCATAAACATTTTATGGCCGGTAAAAAATATTTATATTTATTGATTTATTATTTATTGGCAAGTGTGGTAAAATGTTAGTTTTAGGCCCTGCGTTCAAACCTTTTCGTTCCACAGACAAAATATAATTGATGGGATTGGAACGACAACTTTTCCTTTAAACTATTAAATAGCCGTACGTGTGGTACCAGACACTGCGGAAAAAGTCCGTCTAGCTGTAAGTCATGCAATCTGGCCACCCCCATTGAAGTTATTCAGCCATATGAATCCTTCACATTGATTTTAATTTATGACATTCTCTCTGATCCTCATTTGGAAGTGCATTTGTTCGGAGACGCATTTGCTCTCGCAGTTACGAACGCTTAGTTTAACATTTTTGCTAGTACCCCAATGCAGGCCAGATGTCCACTTGTACAATACACTCTCAGTGAAGCCCATTCCACTCAACAGCTGTTTAGTTTAATCGACTATGACCACCGGGTGGATCCCATTGCATTTCATGTGAAAAATGCACCACAATCACGCTCTTGCCTTTCATTCACTCCGCTCCTGGGGAGCTTAATCCCAAAGAAGTCAAGCCAACAGTCCGCTGGCCGGTCAGAGAATACGGTACAGTGACTCAGAGAGGACAGGGAGGAGAGCGGCGCTTGCTGTCGGGGATCACAGCGCCAACTGACAGGATTTAACACTCTGCCAGCTCAAACTCAGAATACACAACGTTCCATTCGAGACGTTAGAACTTCCTCCAAGACGTGCAAATGAAGGATTACGGAAAAGAATTTGACACAATATTATGTATACCAATGAACTGCCAAGGATAAAGAGAAAAGTCGTGGTTGCGGAAGCAGGCGATTGTACGAACTGATCCACAAAATATTTGAGAAGAAAATAAGTGATCACGTCTTGTTTGACTGACTTCAGCACATTTGCAATTACTTCGATTTATACTTATACATACTTATCACCGGAATTTGTAAATCAACTAGGTTTTTTTATCCCACAGATGGTTGCTCTATACAAAAATATCAAAGATGGGTGGGCTTTGGATGAAGACCATGGGAAAATCAGAGGCTTGGGAATTCACATTTACACCAGTCCTTTCCCTGACGTTCACACAACGACTCCAATCATTTCTGTTACCCCTGTTTATTCTTGCTAGTCGAACTGTCCAAGAGAAATAACACCAGCCATAAACCAACATCTCATGGAAGTGTCATCAAGACTGTGTTCCAGACATTTATTGACTGCAACACAAAGTAAACTGTCTATCCTCCTTTGTCCTCTTGTGAGGAGAAAGTCTGAGGTTATCCAAGCTGATGACAAAACCAGTCATTTAAATGTGTTACAATTCAAAGTAGGAGAGAGTGTGGTAACTTAACCTTTAAACTAGTCAACTGCAAACACACTTTTGCCATTTTAATATTTAGAAAGAGTTAAAGGATTGAGAGGAAATGAGAAAAGTTTTTAATCACTTTTTTTAAATCAAATTTGTACAAGTTATATTGAGGTTATTGAATATTTTATCATTATAATTAATTAATTTATATAAATATATATATATATATATATATATAGTTTTAAATTGACAAAAATTTACTAAAACTGAAGTATTAAAATTCCAACTGAAAATGAAATTAAAAAAACAAAAAAACATAAAATGACTAAAAACGTATACTAAATTTAAAATGAAAGACGAAAAATACAATTGAATTCAATATATTAAACAGTATAATAGAACATAAATAATGCTAAAATAAAATAAAGATAAACAACAAAGATAAAAACTGCCACAGTTTACCCCACTCTCCTCATTCATGAATTGCTGAAGTCAATCGGCTTGTCTTTTCCGAATACCTCCTCAACATAATTCCATACTCAACCGAATGAATCAGTTACACAAAAGCTAAGGTCTTTTGAGGTTACTCAAAGTTTCCAGTTGTTTTCCTCCCACCAGAAAACAGCAGTGAACTTCACTTCAACCGTTCTGCACTCATTCATTGTAAATACCAGTTCCAAAAGGAGCAAAACCGTTAGTAAGGAATGAAGTTTATCATGTGGACTAGGATCCAAGCAGCGTGTGTCGAACTATCTTGTTACAGTACACGGGTCTGTCCTTTTCACAAGGGCCCTAGGCCATAACATTGGGGAACATCCTCGAGTCTTCAGCCAAGAAAAAACAACTGGAGTTGGCTTTCAGAGTAAACCTCCATTACTCACACGTTACATTGACAGAGACTATTCAAACTTACTGGACCTTCTCACGTGACTGGACCAATTACCACAGCAACAGCGTTAGTCCTCAACAGGAGACCTGCTGCAACGCTTCCTGCAACATCTGTTTAAGCTCCACTGCTTGGCTCTTCACTCATCTGGGTGCATTTGAAGGTCCACGGGGCCCGGAAACATCCCTTCACTTGTAAATATTCTGTGGAAATCTCTGCTGTGAGACAACACCAAGGTCGGCAATTATCTGTTATTGTGTGCAGCTGGTTTACTCCAATATTTCCACATCCACTCGAAAATCATGGAGAGATGTATTTCAGTAAATCTAAAGGTCAGCATTCAATCCTCTGAGTCACACTTCAGTTTCTGTCAGCAAATAATGTTGTCCTTTAGGCATTGCATTTATTTCCATTCATAAAATTAATAGAGTGTTTCAACAAATACAGTACACTTTGGTGGACAATTTAAGTAATAGAGACACAAATCACATGTGTTTTTTGCTAGAACTATTACATATTGAACATAAAATTAACAGGAAAAGTAGCTGCTGCATGATTTGAGGAGGAAAAATCGAATTGTGATATTTTCTGGTTAAAAACTGTAATTAAAATGTGATTAAAAAAAGGTTTGTTGTACTTGTTTGCAGGGCAAAATGTCATTATATATCAATATTAATAATGATAATAATAATAATTATCATTATTATTTTTACTCAAATTAATATTACTATTGTAATGACAATATTTAATTTTTCATTTTAAAAAAAAGAGTATTTAATAATAATAATAATAATAATAATATTTTACGGAAGGGTGCAGCCCTAATGTTAACAGCAAAAACTGTTTTTTTAATTGATAAATGTTCTCATATTTTGCATGTGAACATTCATGTAATATTCCTTTAAAGTAACTGTCTACCAAATGCTGGGAAGATAATCTCATTCCATATTCTCAGTTTTTATAAATATAATAGTGTTGACTGCATTCAAGCTCAACTATTCAATCCATTAATTTTATTTTAATTAACGAGAAATACAAGTCCAATATTTGGCGCCACACAACAAAGTATTGAGTGACAGCTTAAATTTGCATCCGTTACTTGCTCCTTGTCTATTTAATCATGATGTTTAAAGAATTTGCACTGCTAGAAAAAAAAAGCTGATCACAAAAATCAGTGCATTTAGACATACAGCAAATAATCACCAAAATCTGGGTCAAAAATCACAAACCTCGAAGAAATTATTAAATATATCAGCTTGCAGGTTTATGATTTTCTACAGGTTATTTGTGTTTTTCAACAAACATGAATAAATAATTGTTGTGACACATACTCTGTACCCTATTAGTGGAAAGTGCCTTAAAAACATTATATTTTGGCATGCATAAAGTAAAATGATACAGAACATGAAGATATTTAACATGGTTTAGCAGTCATGTGGTTCTCCTAGTATTGGAAAAAAAAAGGATACAGGGTTTCCAAAAGATGTTTTTCAAAGAGATTTAAAAAAATGATAGCTTGACTTTATAAGTCACAGCAAGCTGGAGATCAGGATGGTGTGGATTTCACTCTGAGCCCTCCATGGATTTTTGGAAGAAACTCAGGTTTAGACTCCCTATGCAGTTTAAACAAGATTCAGATATTTCATTCACACATGCACACACTCAAATACAACAATAAAATCCAGTTATTTAGTTCAGCTTGGAAGCACAAAAAAGGAAGAGACTCGTCTCCAGAAATTCTTCTCCTTCCCTTTTTTTTCATCCGTCAACCATGCTCACATCTGGGAGCTGGTTTGTCCAAATCCAACATCTGGGCCTGACACCTGATACGACAGGAATGATGCTCTGGAAATATCCAATATTAATATTAATATTTCACCGGACCTAGTCCGGGTGTGGCTCAACGGTGAAATGGGGGATAACCTGCACATTTTTGTTACATTCAGACAGCAATCGGGGACCAAGACTGAGCGCCAATCGCTCCAGACCAAAACATAACTCGACTGTCATGGATGTGATTCTTGAAAATGAAGTATGAGCAACATGAGCATGGGGAGCAATTGAGGAACAAGTCAACGAACGTCAAGCAAACGTCACTGGAAACTGGAAGCGGGGCCAATAAATTTCACTGAAAAGGTTCAAATGGTTCAACAGGCATTTTTGATGACAATAGAGGTCCATCAAAATAAATGACGACGGAAACTGCACAGACAGTCTGAGACGGCGAACAACACTCTCGCTATTTCGTTTTTTCCAACATTCAATCAATTCAATTCAAATTAAGCTGTAGTAATTTTACCGAAACCCAAACATACTTCAAAAGACCAATGGAAGATTAAAAGGAGAGGCTTAACCAGAAGTTCTCATTCGTGCATGCCAGGATAATTTCTTCAATCAATTTTTTCTCTTTCCCGTTTTGTTATATGCATCAAAATATAGTATAGTAATCATCTATTTTTGTTACTTTTTATTCAAAATTTAGTGTGTTTTACCCATACTTACAATCTTTTCACTCTTTATGTTTTTGATGAAAATCCATAGAAAATTTGAAATGCATTTTAAAACTGATTAGCTGACATTTTTGTATAAATTTTTACACAAATAACTAATTTCCACCACAAACATCAATTTTACCCCCAATAAAGTAATCCAAAGTTAGTGAGATGTATGAAATATGAGTTATGATTTCATCAAATTATGCAAAAAGTTGAAAAACATATTTAGTTTAATTTAGGATTTAGGAGATCCTGTTATTCCATATGTTATGGGAATCAAAAATGTCCCCACAAGTATAGTAATAATAGTACATTTTGACCTTGTGGGGACTTTTGTTTGTTTGTTTGTTTGTTTCCATGAGGGAAAAAAGCGTATAAATCATACAGAATGGAGTTTTCTAAAAATAAAAAAAAATAGTGAACGTTTTGTGTGAGGGGTAGGTTTAGGGGTAGGGTAAAAAAATACAGTTTGTACAGTATAAAAACCATTCTTCCTATAGAATGAACCCATAAAACATGGAAACCCAACTTTGTGTGTGTGTGTGTGTGTGGGTGCATGTTTATGTGGTTTATGAGGACACAAATTTGTATAATAACATGGGTATGACATAGGTATTACAACGAGAAGGTGATTTATGAGGAAATTTTCAGTGTCCCCTTAATTCAAAAGGCTTATAAATAATTCAGAATGAGTTTTTTTGAAAATCTAAAAATGCAGAAAGTCTCCTGTGAGGGGTAGGTTTAGGGGTAGGGTTGGTGTAGGGTAATAGAAAATACGGTTTGAACAGTATAAAAACCATTACGCCTATGGAGAGTCCCCATAAACCATAAAAACAAACCTGCGTGTGTGTGTGTGTGTGTGTGTGTGTGTGTGTGTGAGAGATGAAAATGACATTGTGTGAATGTTCATGACGTTTAGGACAAAATTATAAAAATAACAATTTTCAATCATACTGTTATCTGAAAAACGAGTTTAGGAGGGCTGTTTTCTAAAAAAGTTTCTAAAAGTTTAATTGTGCCTAAGAAATACTCAATTATATAACCAGACAACATGCCAAAATTCAGTACATTTTAATATTTCTATGTATCATAAAACAGACAATGATGTGGTGTGGTTACAGTGGTACAGTGGTAGTTTGTGTTGAGAGAAATGTGTATGTTCTTGCAGATATTTTTCTATATTTAACACATGGTATACATGTTCTCATGTTCTCTTGTGGCAGATGCCAAAACTTTAAACTGCCTTGATTATGTAACAATGAATGACTATGGTTTCAAATTCTTTGAGTAAAAGTGGTAGTGAAAGGCTAAATATAGCAAACCACATAGGGAAAATTAAATATTGATAGCCTCGCTAGAGGTTCAATTAGTGTGTCGAATCAACACGGACAAAAGCAATAGCTGCTAATTCTGATCATATGATGTGGTAGAGCGAGAGCCTCGGCGTGCTGATGGGATCTTTAAGTGCATACACTCTCTGTACCAACATGTGGTAAGAATTAAACATTAGTGTGTGAGTGTGTGAGTGGACGGGAACTTCTGCATCTTTGGTGTACAAAGTCAGGTTCAAATTGCAGCAGTGCTAAATTCCTTGCTCTAGGGGCCTGTACATACAATAGTGTTTCACTTTTCACTTTATTAACTACTGATGTTGATCAAAGAAATGATCTTGACTTGTTTTTAAGCAATCTCGACATTAACAGTGGACGCTTATTTTTCTGGGTCATTCAGTAGGTACCACTAGACAATCTGTTACACTTATTATTTTACGGTGTAACTCTGCATGTGTGTACTCCCAGGGGAGGAACTAATGCTACAAATGCTACTAACTTACCTACTGTGCATGTTTCAGTAGCCTGACAATAGTCAAGCTGTTCAAAATATCATTTTCCCACTAAAAAAATACTTTTTCCCAGGAACTAGCATTTGTGTGACAAAACGCTTTACAGATGAGACAAAATAAAACATTATAACTTGAAATATTGCTTTCTATTATATAAAAGTTCAGACAATTTATGAAAATTATATACATAAAAATTTAACATATATATATATATATATATATATATATATATATAACAA
>NW_015505458.1:310914-318741 GCF_001515645.1 Sinocyclocheilus grahami
GGGGGGGGAGTAAAGAGTGTCTTCAATTACAGGCAATTTTTTCTCTTTCCCGTTTTGTTATATGCATCAAAATATAGTATAGTAATCATCTATTTTTGTTACTTTTTATTCAAAATTTAGTGTGTTTTACCCATACTTACAATCTTTTCACTCTTTATGTTTTTGATGAAAATCCATAGAAAATTTGAAATGCATTTTAAAACTGATTAGCTGACATTTTTGTATAAATTTTTACACAAATAACTAATTTCCACCACAAACATCAATTTTACCCCCAATAAAGTAATCCAAAGTTAGTGAGATGTATGAAATATGAGTTATGATTTCATCAAATTATGCAAAAAGTTGAAAAACATATTTAGTTTAATTTAGGATTTAGGAGATCCTGTTATTCCATATGTTATGGGAATCAAAAATGTCCCCACAAGTATAGTAATAATAGTACATTTTGACCTTGTGGGGACTTTTGTTTGTTTGTTTGTTTGTTTCCATGAGGGAAAAAAGCGTATAAATCATACAGAATGGAGTTTTCTAAAAATAAAAAAAAATAGTGAACGTTTTGTGTGAGGGGTAGGTTTAGGGGTAGGGTAAAAAAATACAGTTTGTACAGTATAAAAACCATTCTTCCTACAGAATGAACCCATAAAACATGGAAACCCAACTTTGTGTGTGTGTGTGTGTGTGGGTGCATGTTTATGTGGTTTATGAGGACACAAATTTGTATAATAACATGGGTATGACATAGGTATTACAACGAGAAGGTGATTTATGAGGAAATTTTCAGTGTCCCCTTAATTCAAAAGGCTTATAAATAATTCAGAATGAGTTTTTTTGAAAATCTAAAAATGCAGAAAGTCTCCTGTGAGGGGTAGGTTTAGGGGTAGGGTTGGTGTAGGGGAATAGAAAATACGGTTTGAACAGTATAAAAACCATTACGCCTATGGAGAGTCCCCATAAACCATAAAAACAAACCTGCGTGTGTGTGTGTGTGTGTGTGTGTGTGTGTGTGTGTGTGTGTGTGTGTGTGTGTGTGTGTGTGAGAGAGATGAAAATGACATTGTGTGAATGTTCATGACGTTTAGGACAAAATTATAAAAATAACAATTTTCAATCATACTGTTATCTGAAAAACGAGTTTAGGAGGGCTGTTTTCTAAAAAAGTTTCTAAAAGTTTAATTGTGCCTAAGAAATACTCAATTATATAACCAGACAACATGCCAAAATTCAGTACATTTTAATATTTCTATGTATCATAAAACAGACAATGATGTGGTGTGGTTACAGTGGTAGTCTGTCAGTTTGTGTTGAGAGAAATGTGTATGTTCTTGCAGATATTTTTCTATATTTAACACATGGTATACATGTTCTCTTGTTGTTCTCTGGCAGATGCCAAAACTTTAAACTGCCTTGATTATGTAACAATGAATGACTATGGTTTCAAATTCTTTGAGTAAAAGTGGTAGTGAAAGGCTAAATATAGCAAACCACATAGGGAAAATTAAATATTGATAGCCTCGCTAGAGGTTCAATTAGTGTGTCGAATCAACACGGACAAAAGCAATAGCTGCTAATTCTGATCATATGATGTGGTAGAGCGAGAGCCTCGGCGTGCTGATGGGATCTTTAAGTGCATACACTCTCTGTACCAACATGTGGTAAGAATTAAACATTAGTGTGTGAGTGTGTGAGTGGACGGGAACTTCTGCATCTTTGGTGTACAAAGTCAGGTTCAAATTGCAGCAGTGCTAAATTCCTTGCTCTAGGGGCCTGTACATACAATAGTGTTTCACTTTTCACTTTATTAACTACTGATGTTGATCAAAGAAATGATCTTGACTTGTTTTTAAGCAATCTCGACATTAACAGTGGACGCTTATTTTTCTGGGTCATTCAGTAGGTACCACTAGACAATCTGTTACACTTATTATTTTACGGTGTAACTCTGCATGTGTGTACTCCCAGGGGAGGAACTAATGCTACAAATGCTACTAACTTACCTACTGTGCATGTTTCAGTAGCCTGACAATAGTCAAGCTGTTCAAAATATCATTTTCCCACTAAAAAAATACTTTTTCCCAGGAACTAGCATTTGTGTGACAAAACGCTTTACAGATGAGACAAAATAAAACATTATAACTTGAAATATTGCTTTCTATTATATAAAAGTTCAGACAATTTATGAAAATTATATACATAAAAATTTAACATATATATATATATATATATATATATATATATATAACAAACGTGTTGCTTGAAATCCAAAAACATTAACTGTAATAACAAATATATAAAAAACTATGTTCAGCTAAAGCATTTCTCATTTTCATTTAGTTTAAATTGATGTACTAAAATGACTAAAACTGAAATACAATTATTACAAACTATACATACATAAAACTGTATACATACAGACATATAAAAAAGCAAAAGCTAAAAGTGACAAAAACAAACAACAAAACAAATATAAACTGATACAGCGTTTTAACAAAAACTATAATAGTATATGTATCCACACACACACACACACACACACACACATATATATATATATATATATATATACACACACACACACAGACACACTATGGTTACAGTAGTTATTTGCTGCTTTGGTGTGGGAAATGTTTAGCCTTAAAAAAGGAAATATGATTTCATGTTTGAACAAGACATTTTGTTGCCTTTTGTACAAATACAACTGTTTGCACCGAGTTGGGCCGCCACTGTAGGTCCAGTGTAAAATCTTGGTTCTAATGGAAAACCACTGTTTTAAATCACTGATGTGACCTCAAACTGACCTGAGGGTTGGCGAACACCTGCTGAATGTTGTTGATAGGGTCACAGGGGACACCGGTGCCTTCGAAGCGTCTCAACCACTCTCCAGTCGTCTCCTGCATGAACCTGAGGGAGGACAGAGGCCTGAAAAGGGACAGAAGGGAGGGTGCTGGGAAACGGGGCACGGACACGATAGCATGAGTTGAAATGCAAGTGTTGAAATGCAGTTTCTTCAGGACAACAACACTGTGTAGAACCACCAACACACTTTGAAAGATTTCACTTAATATGCCCACTATAATTAAAGTTAATCCGGGCTTCTCTTTCGAGCAACATTGTAAACTTATAAGGTTTCTCATATTGTAAACATGCTCTCACACACCACGTCTTGGTCTTTGGTGACTGATGCTGATTCACCCAGTCAGAATGTGCCGTTTGAATTTTGTACAGACTTTGGTACAGATTTTTTTTGCACACAACAATCCCATTGTTACCAAGAGCACAGGATGTTTCTTGAAACAGAACGTTTCAATGCTAACAACCATAAGATTGGTTTCTTAATAGAATGCTTCACAATTCTCACACATTGACCACAAAATGCATAAGAAATGGAAAATTAGGATGTGACATGCAAAGAAGCAGAAACGGGGAACTGTCTTTGGTTTGCTATTTCTCCAGCATATAGCAAATAATGCAGTCAGCATTAAACATTTAAAATTAAGGAAATGGCATGTCTTACTCATTTTACTTTTGATTAAGACGGTAAACCTGCAGCAGATTTTCAGCAAATAAGGACTTAGATTTTAGTCTGTTTCTCACCGGAAGCATTCCTATGGCTTTCAAGACTATAAATATAGCACATGAGCTTTTATGATGCTTTTGCATCCTCAACAGCCCCAGTGCCCATTTACAAGCATTGTATGAAAAAGAGCAGCATGAACATTCTTCAAAGCATGTTATGCTGATGAAAGTATGTCATATGGGTTTGGAAACACATGAAGGTGAGTTAATGAAGACAAAAACAAAATAACAAAACACAAATAAATAAATAAATAAAAACAAAAAGACACAAAAAACCAAACCAAGCAGAAAAAAACTAAACAAATAATAATAATAGTAATAATAATAAACAAATCAAACAAACAAAAAACAGCACACAAATAAATAAACACATTAAAACTTAACAAAACTGGAAAAAAATTATGAATATAAAGCAGATCCACAGAGACCCTCAAAAGTGTGTTAAGGTCAGTATGTCTTAAAATATCAGATACAAATATACTAATTAATTATGAATGAATATTCACACATTCAAGATGAGCACATTATATTTTTGAGCCCTTAAAATTTTATTACATTATAACTTTCAATAAAAAAAATGATAGTAATAAAAAATAAAAAATAACATGAATACAGAGAGTTCATTGCTTAGAACTTGGCACATGCTTTAAACTAAATGTTTAAACAGATTTTTCCTTTTATTTATATTGAACACTCATTTGTCACTGAACTAATAAGTATACAGAGCAGACTGCCAGCTAAACTGTGTAAGTAATAAAGAAAAACCTCACTCGCCAACTGCCATAAACAGAAACAGAACAACAACATTTTAAACTTTGATATTATTACATTTATGACTAACACAACCATGCAGTATTTCATGCAAATCTGCATCTAATGTTTATTTTCTCTAGGTGTCTCCACTTTAAAGGGATAGTTCACCCAAAAATGAAAATGTGTACATTTACTCTCAAGGTCTCAGGTCATCCAAGATTAGGATGAGTTTGTTTCTTCATCAAATTTGGAGAAATGCATCACTTGCTCATCAAAGGGATAGTTCACCCAAAAATGAAAATGTGTACATTTACTCTCAAGGTTTCAGGTCATCCAAGATTAGGATGAGTTTGTTTCTTCATCAAATTTGGAGAAATGCATCACTTGCTCATCCTCTGGAGTGAATGGGTGCCGTCAGAATGAGAGTCCAAACAGCTGATAAAAACATCACAATAATCCACACCACTCCACACTTTTTCATTTCACAAGACGTTAACTGATGGATTCCTTCTTTTTATTCCTTGTTTTTATCAGCTGTTTGGACTCTCATTCTGACGGCACCCATTCAATCCAGAGGATGATCAAGTGATGCAATGCTACATTTCTCCAAATCTGTTCAGATGAAGAAACAAACTCATCTACATCTTGGATGGCCTGAGAGTGAGTTAATCTTCAGCAAATCTTTCCTTCAGAAATCATGCTGATTGCTGCTCAAGAAATATTTATTTTGATTATTATTATTATTATTATTACAGCTGTTATATAGCTGAAAATGGTTGTGCTGCTCAGTAATTGTGTGGAGGTATTCTCATTTTTTGATGAACAGAAAGACTGAAATATAAATATGAAATGGAAAATAGAAATGTGAAGTATTTGAAATTATTTGAAATAGAAACTAAATAGAAACTTTACTGTCATTTTATAACTTTACATTCTCACAATATTTAAGAAATATAGTAAAGGAGGCTTTTTCATTTCTTCTATTTACATGGCATGTGTAAATGTGATATTTATCCACCAAAATTACCATATTCAATCAGAAAACATGGAATTCAATATGTTCTTAAAAACAGGGTATTTTCTATTACTGAGACATAAATATTATTTTTCACTGAAAGCTAATTAAAAAACACCCACCCAAAATATACCCACTGTACCATGTAAAAACCTTCAGAATATACAGTAGATAGCAAAAAAACCTGTAATGTCTGGTGTATGTAAGTGCAGCTGAAATAGAGATTTCTGACTCAGCAGGAGGAAAAAATCCTTTTGAGAAAACGGATTTTAAAGACATGTAGACAGATAAAGTGTAATAAACACATAAATGTGTACTTTGGATGTTTTCTTTCCACTAGTCAGGAATGTTATGGAAGCAAAATAGCCCAAAAACTCAAAATTGCATGAAAACAATGCATATGCCTATAATGTCTTGCCTTGAAGGAAATATTAGAGGAGTTTTGTGCTTCTCAATGACCTGTAAAACTCAAGTTGTGTCAAATCCTCAGGGTGAATCAGAATTTTCAAAATGCACGTTAGCGGTTTGAGGGAAAATCTTTCAACAAAAGATCAGGCCCACAAATTCTTCAGGATGAACTTTTTGCGAGTCCGCGCTCCCAGCAGAGACGCCGATTCATCCATTCCATCGACCCCTACTTCAGGCTCAGTGCCTGCCAGTAAGAGTCACATTTTCACTTGAAAGCAGCCAAACCGAGGTTTTCACAGAGGTAGGATAAACAATAATCAGCAAGAAAATCGCACAAACACAAAACTGGCTAGAAACAGAAAAGGCTGCAGAACCAAAACCCAAGCGGCACAGCTGGGACGATCTTCCAATACCTGCAAAGCCACACTGAATGGGAATCAACCGGCTTACGTTCGACATGTCAAACACAATGATTCCCCTCACATATCATTCCCATTTTGCTCTCGTCAGTGTCTCGTGAAGAGCATACAGACGGGCCCAGAGTTCAACTAACGTGACCTTCTCAAATGCAATCCATCAGCTTCCATTGGACCGGACTATCTGCATGAGTAAATCAAGACATCGCTAATCATCTTTTGGCCACAGCAGCACACCTTAGAACAAAGAGTGCATTCATCGCCGCAGCCTCTCTTAGCACAAGCGCTTTGCTCTATGTGTGTTTATTCTGGTGCCCCCTGGCAGTACAATAGGTCGAACGAGAAACAAAGTGCACGGACCACAGTTAATGAGACAGTGTTTTGACAAAATGTAGCCCATCAGATTAAATGATTTCAAATGAATAAATCAAGCACGGGCCAAGAGGTCACATGCCTGGGGAGTCCAGGAAACAGCAGGAAGGCGAACACACACACAGCAGACGTATCCGCACACAAACGCGCTCCAGCTTCATCTTAGCGTGGGTCCGGTTTGACTCGTTCAGCAAAAGCCCAAATTGTTCTGCTACCAGGATGTTTCCAAACTTGTGCAAAGCACCCTGGGGCTCACTGGATGCCACTTGCTTGTGCAAGGAGCTTGATGACGTTCAACCTGACAGCTTTTCCTGTTGTGTACAGTTGCACACAAGAGCCAAAATTAACACCGCCAAGCTCCAATTGCGGGTAAAATTCGGCTTTGTTGAGAAATAAAACGCTCGCCAGTTGGGCGGTAACTACAAAACATGTAGATTCACGTGTCTTTAGACGACCTTTACACTTTACACGGATTTTTAAAGCGTATTTTAAAAGAAAATACTATTTCAGTAATTCTACTTCAAAATGTCATGTTTAATTCAATGTGTTTCTTACCATTTCTTTGTAGTTGTTTGTGAAACATACAAGCAATTTGTGAAATATACTAGCAAAAAGTATACTAGCAAAGATTGAAAACTACACCATGTTTACATGACAATGACGTACTAAAAATGTAAAAAATTTTCCTTTGTTTTTGAAAAGTTTAGTGTACAGACAACATTCAACGTCTATGCATATACCTATACACTGAACACGTAACACGCATGCATATGACGTCACCATTTTCACATATTGCACACTATTTTGTCTAAATAAATAAAAACAGACCCCTAAAAACTACATATTGAATGCTACAAATTAATGTAGGCATCACAACATTATAATGTAGAGTATAAAAAATATTATTTATTTAGAGATGTTATTAAATGTCTATAACTTAAGTGAGTGTTAGATGACGGCAAAGGTAATTTAATTGAAAAAATAAGGGAAATGAGTATGCAAAATTAAATATCCAATATCAACAAATACAGATTTTAAACAATTAAAAAAAATCGTTGAATACAAGTGTCTATACATTTCTTTTTGCGAATTATTTCACTGCAATTATGACTGCTTTATATGAGAAAAAGCAAAAAGTGAATAATTAAATCAGTTACTATATTGTATAATGCACATGGATGCACGAATATTGCACAATGAAAATTGTATTCTAAACAGCTGACACTGGCTTTGAGCTGCTATTATAATAAGTTTGAGGTTGGGGGGGGGGGGGGGGGGGATTTTTGA
>NW_015505458.1:318951-326672 GCF_001515645.1 Sinocyclocheilus grahami
TGGGGCGGTGGTTTGTTGTGGTTTGGTATGGGGGGGGGGGGGGGGGGGGGGGGGGGGGGGTAACTTTTGAGAAATAGGCTTATGATATCCGGCATGAGACAGGGATTCCAGTAAGGAGACTTAAACTGTAATACATCACCCTGTTTTCAAGCTGTGTCCTGCTTACAAACTGAGAGGGTTTGATTTGATTTTCTACTGAAGTTGCATTTACCAAACTTCATTATCAACAACTGAAACACCTGCTACTGAATGCAATGGTCTGATATTATACTGCAAATATTCATACAAAACCAGCTATTTCAGACCCACAGCAGGAGAAAAATATTCTAAAATAATCTAAACTGACTTTACACATAATCATGTATAGCTGGGATGGCAAAATAAATAGGCTTATAAACTTTTAAAAAGAAAAAATAAATCTAACATATTATTTAGCTCAGTGTTTGATCCAATAAAACAAAACATGTATGAAAAAAAACACAAAACAGCATACACAAAACAAACATTTTGAAACAAAAACACAAAACAGCACACAAAAACAAATTAGTAAAACATTGTAAACAAATGTTCATGAAACAAAAGAAAACACAAAACATTTAAGAAACAAAAACACAACATACAAAACAAAAATGTTTATAGAAAACTCAACACAACAAACAAAAACAAAACACAAAATAAAAAGATTTATGAAAAAACAACACTTAAAAAACAAAGAAAAAACAAAACTGCAAATACAAAACAAACGTTTATGAAACAAACAAAATAAAAATGTACATGAAAGAACACAACACACAAAACACAAAAAACAAAAAACGTTTCTGAATTTAAAAAAACTACAAAAACAAATGCAAAATAAATAAATTATTGTTCCTTTCTGCTTTCTAAAGCATAAGATTTAGCAGTTATTTTATTGTATACTGTATATCATAGGTTTTTTTCTGTCTTTTCTCTCTTTTTTGTTTATATCATTTTTGTTGTTGTTTCTACATCCAACAATACTCTAATGATATACAAAAAAATACAGTGTCATACTAAATATGTAATATTTTTATTATATTTTATATGTTTAGAATCGTGCATACTGCATATACTACAATAATGTATCTGCTTTTATATTTTAGGAATGGGGACCCTAACAAGGGGATCATCGCATTTTGGGAGTCCATGTCATCAAAGAGTTTGACGACCCCTGCTCTAGAATAGAGAGGAGAATTTTGGTCCAACCCCTCCCTTGCTTTCTCAACGGGATTCTCACATAAGAAGGGACAATTAGCACACCCTAATTGAGGCCCAATCTGAAAGTAACCTAATCAGTCAACATTCATTTTCAGTTTTGATTAAGTGCTGGCAGAGACCTGCAGCCTTCATGTGACCCTGGGGAAATGGAGACATGAAGAAAGTTCTCACGGACGACAAAGCTATGCTTTATTCATTACAGTATTCATTATATCATATTATATAAATGGCCTATGAGATGGGACACGACATCTCAAACGAGTGTCCAGAACGATAAAGCCTTTGATATGTATAGTCACCTAGCGATATCAAAAGAGAGGTTCGTTTTGGGGAAGCCAAATTCCTCTGAGTGAATAAACACAGCAAACAATAAGTGATTTAAAAAGACATAAACCATTTCCAGAATTTCAATGAAACAGTCGCATTTTTTATCACTGGGAGAAAAGGAAAGGGTGTCTTTTATTAGAGCCGTGCTTGAACACAGTAATTGTTTTAGGCTTTGGCTGCACCCCACGTCCATGTGGTTTTCCCTCAAGAACATTCTCAATTTACATTAGCCAGCCTATCCAACTATTATATGTGGTTAAAGCTTTCCTTGCAAGCTCACAAAGATCTATTAAGCAAATAAAATGTTAGCACAAGTATAATTGTAGTGCTAAACACCTATTTGCTTGATTGATACAACAGGACTTTGAAGAATGTTTATTTGTTCACTTCTCAATTAGCATCACAGAATACCTTTTATTCTAGTTCTTCAGTACACAGTACACATACCATATGTGTACTGTTGCTTTAAAAACTGTTATGAAGAACTTGTAGGTGCAAATAGGAACTCAAAAAGCATAAACAGCCAAAAAAGTTGATGAGAAGCTTATTTGAATCAAATCCAGTACAATCAAATCCAGTACAATCCAATCCAATCCAATCCAATCCAATCCAATACAATACAATACAAATCAAATCAAATCAAATCAAATCAAATCAAATCAAAATAAAATCAAATAAATTAAAAATATTTATGTTTTAGAAAAATCATGTTAAAATGTATCAAATTTGATACATCAGGTTTTTGAGGATCATTTATTTGTTCGCAATTGCCGTTATATTGCATTGCATTACATGCTTTTTTTCCCCCAACACAATAAAAACTGCAGCTTTGATCATAAAACTATGCATTTAAGTATCATCTTACTAAGACATATTATTGGCCAATCAAAAGTGATGACTGATATTTATATAATTTCATGTAATTACTTTCCTACACTGTTATAAAGATCTAATTTATTCACATTACAGTCAGAATTTCATCTTAGGTTTTGGCCATATAAATGCCAGAAACTGCACCAAATTGCATATTTTGTTCACTTTGGGCATCTGAATAAAACAGGGATGTTTTCTCACTATCATACTATATGAGCCATAAAACCCTGAAAAAAATAAAATAAAAATTCAACTTTTGTTCAATATTCTTTTCGAAATATTTTGTCTAAAGTTTCAATGAATGCTTCCATTTTAATTTTTTTTTAAATAAAATAAGCAAAGTAAAAAAATTAATTTCATACATCAGCTTTACAGAGTTAATCACAAAGAATTTCCAGGTGGTACACCAGCTAAACTAGCACCCAACCCGAGTCTAAAGCCCCGTTCACACCAAGAACGATAACTATAGTAGCGTCCACACCAGCGAACGATATCGTCTGTTTATTCTAAGCGCACGCGCGTCTGCCGCTTTAAATTCTTGAGCTCGTTACAGCAGGATGGATTCTGATTGGCTGTCAGTGTTTTATCGTTCATCAGCTGGAAAAAAAATCGGTTTGAAAGTGATCACAACGATATCGTTCCTCTGTATCGTTATCGTTATAGCAGTGGTGGAAAGAGTACTGAAAAAATATACTCAAGTAAAAGTACCATTACCTTCCAAAAAATGTAGTGTGAGTAGAGTAAAAGTACTTGTCCAAAAAACTACTTGAGTAAGAGTAAAAGAGTAGCCTATTTAAAAGTACTCATGAGTATTGAGTAGTGAGTACTGAGCTGTGGATTCTACCCCCTCATAATAAACGCTGTACACCGCAATTTATACATTTTAAAAACATTGTACATTCTGTAATTCACATGATCTTGTTTGTCATAAAGAATGAAGAATATCTATCATCCAGTAGTTTTAATTTTGACTGCCAACTCTTTAAAATACATCAAAACAGCACGGAAACAGTATTCAGTTGAAGAAAAGTACAATCATCCCCATTTAAATCATAAAGTTTAAAATCATGTGTCAGGCCACTGAGACAGCACGCTGTTGTTGCACATAAAATATTAATGTTTAGAACAGTGCAAATACAAACACCATTAGAAACTCATAGTTCAGCATCACACACCATGATATGGGTTCAAATGAGAGCCCATTTCTCTCCAAAACGGTGCCAGTTATGCTGATAATACAATTTGTAAGGAAAAATGCATGAAATAGCGAGGTATTTCTGGGGAAACTTTTTCAAAGGAAAACAAACACACACATGGGCATGTCTCTTTGCTGAGCCGCGGCGGTCTCGGTGAATCAGCAGCATCCACAACTGAACGGAACAAAAAGTGTTGAAAATTGTTTATGCGCGAGTGCACTTGCTAAATGAAGGCGGATTGTAATAGCCTATATACAAATCATTTAATAAGCAGAAATCCAAAATTTACCTTAACATATTAAGTCGTAACATTGATGCTTGAAGAATGCACTTCCAGCAGCCATGATAAACAGTTGGCGGTTAAAGTTTTCTATGCACAATTTGATTTGACGAAAGTCACGAGACCTATTACTCTCTATCCAATCACATTGATGGATAAAAATTTTATTAAAATAAGCATGCAACGACCACAAATGCAGGAAAATAGTGGAGTAAAAGTACCGATACATCACTTAAAATGTACTCAAGTAAAAGTACACAATTTTTAAACTACTCAAAAAAGTACAATTACTGATAAAAACGACTTAATTACTGTAACGTGAGTATTTGTAATTCGTTACTTCACACCCCTGAACATAAGGCCTCGTATTTAAAGAATCGCATTGGCAATAGTTCATTACTTCTTGCAATCAGATGCTTCCACGGGTGTGGGAAGGCCTCGGTGTTGGATTAGTGGTTGGGCTAATGATATCTGGAGCTTTAGCGGTGTAATATTCAGCTTAGAGAGTTTTGTTTGGTCTGGGCGGCTGTCTTTAACGGCTCAGGGAAGTCTGAAAGCAAATCGCTAGTGCGAGTTTTTTGGCAAGCATCTGTCCAGAGAGAGTCCCTCGGCTAGACTAATGCAACACAGTCCCACTGTGGCTGAGATACAATATCTGATCTGCAGTCGATGAGTAAAGAAATGGCACACAATTCACTGATGATTCCCAGCAAACACTTGAGGACAACACAAAGTCAAAACACTCAGCTGTTTAACATTTCATCCTGCTTTGATTTGAAGAGAAAGCCATTGTCTCATGTTAAAATCCATTTGCTGAGCTGGCTAAAGTACAACTATTTTTGTGAATTAAATGAGTGATGCTTATGCATGCAAAACTTCCTGCCCCAAAGGGTGGTTGCTGAGGTGTTACGAGGGGTTTAGAGGTTTTCAAACTTTCTGATGCTACTGACCCCCAAAATATTATGATCCCAAGATACTGTATATGTTTTCAAGTATAGGAAGAAATATTTATACTTCAAAAAAGGCAAAATATTTGCAAAATAATAACATTTATATTAAATTGACACTATTTTTTGCCCACCATTATTGAGATCCAGAAATCTGAAGAGCAACATTAAAATCAATCAATCCTTTGCAAGGAAGCCCCTTCCTAAACTATAGAGTCAGATATACAGTTCTGCTTGAAAGTTTGTGAACCCTTTAGAATTATCTATATTTCTGCAAAAATATGACCTAAAACATCATGAGATTTCCACACAAGTCCTGAAAGTAGACAAAGAGACCCAATCCAAAAAATGAGACAAAAATATATACTTTGTCATTTATTAATTGAGAAAAATGTTCCAGTGTTATATATCTGTCAGTGGAAAAGTATGTGTTTCTTGTAACTGCTGATCAGGACTGCACAACGGCTTGTAGGAATTTTAGCCCATTCCTCAGTACAGAACCCCTTCAAATCTGTGATGTTGGTGGGTTTCCTCCAATGAACTGCTTGCTTCAACATTTCCATTGGATAACGGTTTTGACTTGACTTGACCATTCCAAAACATTAACTTTGTTCTTCTTTAACCATTCTTTGGTAGAAGAATGTACCACTCTTTTGGTAGTCTTGCTGCATGACCCACTTTCTCTTGAGATTCAGTTCTCGGACACATGTCCTGACATTTTCCTTTAGAATTTGCTGGTATAATTCAGAATTCATTGTTCCATCAATGATGGCAAGCCGTCCTGGACCAGATGCAGCAAAACAGGCCCAAACCATGATGCTACCACCACTACGCTTCACAGATGGGATAAGGTTCTTATGCTGGAATGCAGTGTTTTCTTTTCTCCAAACATAACGTTTCTTATTTAAACCCAAAATTTCTATTTTGGTCTCATCCATCCATTAAACCTTTCTCCAACGGCGCTCTGTCTTGTCCACATGATCTTTAGCAAGCTGCAGACTTTTGGAGACCTGCAGCTTTTTCCTTACAAATCTGCCATGCACACCATGGTTGTTCGGTGTTCTCCTGATGGTGGACTCATGAACATTAACATTAGCCAATGTGAGAAAGGCCTGTAGTTGTTTAGAGGTTACCCTAGGGTTCTGTGCAACTTTACAGACTATTACATGATCTGTGTTGGTGGAGCACTCCTGGGGAGGGTATCAATAGTCCTGAATGTCCTCCATTTGTACACAATCTGTCTGACTGTGGATTTGTGGAGTCCAAACTCTTTAGAGATGGTTTTGTAGCCTTTTCCAGCCTGATAAGCAACACCAACTCTTTTTCTGAGGTCCTCAGAGATCTCATTTGTTTGTGCCATGATACACTTCCACAAACACGACCAAACTTTGATAGATCCCTGTTCTTTAAATAAAACACGGCACACACTGACACCTGATTAAAAACAACTCTGAACAGATGGACTCTAATTTCACCTTCAAATTTAACAGCTAATCCTAGAGATTCACATACTTTTGCCTCTCACATATATGTAATATTAGATCATTTTCCTGAATAAATAAATGATTCCTGAATAAATAATTTTTGTCTCATTTGTTTGATTGGATTCTATGTCTACTTTCAGTGTGAAAATCTGATTATGTTTTGGGTCATATTTATGCAGAAATATAGAAAATTATATATATATATATATATATATATATATATATATATATATATATATATATAGGGTATATATTGGGGGGGGGGGACAGAGATTAATGAGGAAAAAAAATTAACTTAAATGATTTTAGCAAATGGCTGCAATATAACAAAGAGTGAAAAATTTAAGGGGGTCTGAATACTTTCCGTACCCACTGTATATATATATATACTGTATATATATATATATATATATTAGGCTCCATCCCTCTGGTGACCCTACAGAGGATAAGCGATTTGGAAAATGGATGGATTAAAATTTTATTCATAAATCATAAGATTAAGTATTATTAAAATGAACTACTTTTAATTCACACATTTTAAACTATTTTAATTGAAAATATTATTTATTATTTTTGTATTTATTTATTTTATATTTTTTTTGCTGAACTTTCCTGCGGACTCCCAAGCTCCCTGGAAAACCCTTGGTTTTGGAGTGCATTGCTCTGGGGTTGCTAGAGGTTTTTGGGCAGTTGCGCATAAGCTAAAGCTTTGTCTCATGCTAGTGTTCCAATAATCCCTTTGTGAGAGTCACTGAAAGTTCTTGGACTTCACAAACTCTCTTGGAGCCCACCGTGACATCTCAGATAGACATCCTCAGTCAGACATGCCCGCAAGCCTGACTCATCCGCTCCGACAGTCAACAGAACAAGGGTACTGAGCCCTGGTTAACCAGCAGGCTTCAGCTCTATTCTGTGGAGAGAAAAGAAAGCTTTTACACTGAAACTAAAACCCAAACCACTGCTCACTCTTTAGCCCAGACAGGAGTGCAGGGAGGAGTACTACTGCCACAGACTCTCAAATGTAATGATCCCCTCTAAAACAGAGCAGAAATACAATGACTTGTGTATACAGACATGTGTACTGCAGGATTATTATAGTAAACTAAATGTGAAACAAAAATTAAAACCATAAAAGAAAAAAATTGTATTACTTAATAAATATAACTAAAATAAAATATAAACAAAAAAAAAATGTTCAGCCAGTTGCCAAGGCAATATTTCCCATTTTAATTTAGCTTAACTTGATATACTAAACCAACTAAAACTGAAAAAAAAATTAATATAAACTATATAAACTTATATATATATATATATACATATATATATATATATATATATATATATATATATATATATATGTATATATATATATATATAA
>NW_015505458.1:326723-349817 GCF_001515645.1 Sinocyclocheilus grahami
TAAATATTAATTAAAACTATAACAGCATCTTAATGACAATAAAAATACTGGTAATTTAATCAAATAACACTGGTATTTTAAATATTAAGTGCCATATTAAAAAGAGCTCATTTACATAATACAAAAATATATTTTAAATTTAAATAGTATCTGGAAAATATTAACATTTTTTTATTTAGTATATCTGCAATGTATACGTTTGTGTACTTTTTTCTACCCACATTTAAAGCTGTATAAACCTTTAACACGAAAAACTGATTTTGCTAATGCTAAAAACAAAGGATGTTAATAGAAAAATAACAGATTAATCTCATGATTTCCGACCAGAATAAAAAATAAAAAAGTAATAATATTGAATTTGGTAACTGTGATAATTGCTACACAAATGTTAACTCGAAAAGCCCTAAAAAAAACAAGGTATTTTCAATTTTTTTATTGTATTAAAATATTGTACAATATTCTGTTTTCAATTTTCCACGAACAAACAATTATGAGATCCTTGAGTTTATTGACCCAAATAAACAGACTGATCCATTTCAATAAGAATCTAAAATGATAAGAACGAATGCTGAAATTCCTGTGTTTTTCCAAGGTCTTGTTCAATGGCAAAACAGATCACGACTTGTGTCGTCTCTTCACTGAACTCTCCAGCCTAGCGCTGAACAGACCGAGGGAATTATATGTGTCTCCGCTGTAACTGTGTCAAACCCTTTCAGCTTAAGGGGCTTTTTTTCTTGGAAATAAAGAGGTCCAGGTATCAAAAACAGTTAAAGAAAGACACACACAGTCATATTAAAGAGACCATTGGAAATAATGAGATCAGACATTTATAGCATTGTATTTTCTTTTTTGTTCTAGAGACACTAAAGTTATCCTTTACTACTCTTTAAGCATGACCATTTTCTTATAACAAAAACTACAAAAAATGACAACACAACAAACATAAATACAAAAATAAAAATACAAATTATTAAAACTTTTAAATGAATTCAAATTAAAATGATAAAAAATATACAAATAAACTTGATTCAAAATATTAATTAAAACTATAACAGCATCTTAATGACAATAAAAATACTGGTAATTTAATAAAATAACACTGGTATTTTAAATATTAAGTGCCATATTAAAAAGAGCTAATTTACATAATACAAAAATATATTTTAAATTTAAATAGTATCTGGAAAATATTAACATTTTTTTATTTAGTATATCTGCAATGTATACGTTTGTGTACTTTTTTCTACCCACATTTAAAGCTGTATAAACCTTTAACACGAAAAACTGATTTTGCTAATGCTAAAAACAAAGGATGTTAATAGAAAAATAACAGATTAATCTCATGATTTCCGACCAGAATAAAAAATAAAAAAGTAATAATATTGAATTTGGTAACTGTGATAATTGCTACACAAATGTTAACTCGAAAAGCCCTAAAAAAAACAAGGTATTTTCAATTTTTTTATTGTATTAAAATATTGTACAATATTCTGTTTTCAATTTTCCACGAACAAACAATTATGAGATCCTTGAGTTTATTGACCCAAATAAACAGACTGATCCATTTCAATAAGAATCTAAAATGATAAGAACGAATGCTGAAATTCCTGTGTTTTTCCAAGGTCTTGTTCAATGGCAAAACAGATCACGACTTGTGTCGTCTCTTCACTGAACTCTCCAGCCTAGCGCTGAACAGACCGAGGGAATTATATGTGTCTCCGCTGTAACTGTGTCAAACCCTTTCAGCTTAAGGGGCTTTTTTTCTTGGAAATAAAGAGGTCCAGGTATCAAAAACAGTTAAAGAAAGACACACACAGTCATATTAAAGAGACCATTGGAAATAATGAGATCAGACATTTATAGCATTGTATTTTCTTTTTTGTTCTAGAGACACTAAAGTTATCCTTTACTACTCTTTAAGCATGACCATTTTCTTATACTTATGTCTATACAATGATTTGTTTGCCTCAGAAATAGTGTGAAAAGTCAAATGTCACCTAAATAAAGCAAAACAAGTCATTTACCCACCCTCAAGTTGTTTCAAGTCGTTGTCAAGTTTCTTTCTTCTACAGAACAAAAAAAAAAAGATATTTTGAAGAATGTTGGTAACCAAACAGTTGACGGCACCCATTGACTTCCATAGTAATGTTTCTCCTACTATGGAGGTCAATGGCTACCAGCAACTGTTTTGAACATAAAATATCTTTGTTTGTGTTCAACAGAAGAAAGAACCTCATACAGGCTTGGAACAAGTTGAGAATGAGTAAATGATGGCAGAATGTCAGCATGATATCAAGTCTTAATCCTGTGATGCTGGATTGCTGTATATATATAAACAAAGCAGGCACATTTATAATATATTTACTTTATTCCATATGTGCGCATTAACCTCGCAGTATTTCCAGATGGGACTCGCTTTGACCTCACAACATGCTTTAATTTACCCTTAGAGTGAGTTGATAAGTCACGTCAGGTAAAGAGTCCTGCACATGCAGGTTATTGAGGACCTGTGTCACCAGATGAGCCAATGCAGAAACAAATCTGCATTTAATAAGCGTTTTTGCCGGATAGCACTCGTGAGGTACTAATGAGATCTGGCATACAGCCTAGACACTGAGGTACCATGTTTGCAGGGGTGAAACTCAATATCCTGAATGAAACAGATGCCACAGAAAGGCAGCGGTGGGACGTAAGATCTATCGGGGAGATGGTAACTGCAGCCTCAGTGTTACTTGTGTGATATGTAGGGTGAGGGACTGGAACCGACCCATAATAACTATAAAACTGTGATGCATAACTAAACCGCAGCATTTGTTCTACGGACTTGAATGAGACCTCAAACTGAGAGGCATGAGGAGAGCTTTGCTTTTACTTTTCTAAAGTGATTAGACTTACCCTTTAAAAATAGGCAAAGCATGGGCCAAGCAAACATTTAGCAATGCCTTCAACTCCAACACCCTTGAAACTAGCGGTGGGTGATGTGACGTATCATGGTGGTATAATTGTGTCAATCAGCTGAATGATCGGCTAATATGGAGATATGTTTAGGTCCCTGAAACTAATCCCACACTCTCAAAGAAAAAAAAAAAACTAGGACTATACCCTTTCAAAAGGTACTAATATGTACACTTTAGGTGCTAATGTGACCCTGGAGCACAAAACCAGACATAAGTAGCAGGGGCAAATTTGTAGCAATAGCCAAAAATACATTGTATGGGTCAAAATTATAGATTTTTCTTTTATGCCAAAAATCATTAGGATATTAAAGGGGTCATATGATGCTGCTAAAAAGAACATTATTTTGTGTATTTGGTGTAATGAAATATGTTTATGCAGTTTAAAGTTAAAAAACACATTATTTTCCACATACTGTACATTATTGTTTCTCCTCGCCTTTCTGAAACGCGTCGATTTTTACAAAGCTCATCGGTCTGAAAAGCGAGGTGTGCTGTGATTGGCCAAGCGTGTGACGGAAATGTTACGCACCTTACCATACTGTGATGCTGTGTTCCGGCGCGATGAGACAAAAACATTAAAACCCATTATAAACGAGGCATTTGTTGCATCCAGTGGGGACATAATTACGGATTATAATGATTTATATTGTCTTTTTACGCGTTGCGTTGCATCGCGCCGCGTAAACATAAAACCATGTCTGCATTTGTGATCAGAGAAATGACAAACAACAAGTGCTACTCTACACTGCTCAAAACTGATCTTCTTTATGCACCAAGAGCTTGTAACACTCCAAAGAGAAAGGAAAATTTTAAATAGCATCATATGACCCCTTTAAGTAAAGATCATGGTCCATGAAGATATTTGTAAACTTCCTACCATAAATATATAAAAAATGTATTATCATTAGTCATATGCTTTGCTAAGGACTTCATTTGGACAACTTTAAAGGCGATTTTCTCAATTTTTTTTTTTTTTTTTTTTTTTGCACCCTGAGATTCCAGATTTTCAAATAGTTGTGTCTCGGCCAAATATTGTCCTATCCTAACAAACCAGACATCAATGGAAAGCTTATGTATTCAGCTTTCAGATGATGACTAAATCTCAATTTCAAAAAAGTGACACTTATGACTGGTTTTGTGGTCCAGGGTCACATAAACTTTTAAACTAATAATATAGGGTTAAATAAGGTACAAAGATGTACCTATTACCGTTTTAACTTATAATAAAAACATGTATTTCTCCAATGAAGAAACGGTAGTAACACCAATGACAAATTCTCAAGGAAAAAATTATATTAAAGGGGCAAACATTATTATTATTATTATTATTAATTACATATTTTGCTTGCTTATAAGAATGTGCATTGAACAATGCTTGTTCTGTAAAAAGAACAAAATAAATAAATACAATATGTTAGTAAAGTCATCTGTGATGTATGAGATAAAGGACATTTTTCAAAACAAATAAAAATAAAAGTAATAATAATAAAACAAAATGAAAGCAAAAGCAAAACAAAGCAAAAGCAAAGCAAAAACAAAAGTAAAAACAAAGCAAAGCAAAGCAAAAAACAAAACAAAACACAAAGCAAAGCAAAAGAAAGCACAAAGCAGAGCAAAACAAAACAAAACAACATCACCATTACTGTTATTAAATTATTAGGTTATAAAACGATGCCTTTCATATGGCGTTTCTGTTGACTGAAATGAAGAGACATGACTGTTACTACTGTATATTTTGAGAATGACCCGTTTGCACAGCTATTAGTGACTTTACTCGATTTACATGCGAGGGCAATATATACAGTAATGCCAAAACCTTATAGTCTATACTATCTGTTGTATAACAGGTTTTTTGTTTGATTGTTTGTTTTGTTAAGCTCCAATTATGCCAGACTTATTTGCTTGTTTCAAATAATCCTATCTTCTGGTTTGTCAATCAATCAATCAAAAAAAATAATTCAGTGAAGAATT
This sequence comes from Sinocyclocheilus grahami, assembly GCF_001515645.1. NCBI lineage: Eukaryota > Metazoa > Chordata > Actinopteri > Cypriniformes > Cyprinidae > Sinocyclocheilus > Sinocyclocheilus grahami. Next base: position 331,652 of record NW_015505458.1, read on the forward strand.
TACACTTAGGCATTAACACATGGTTATTTAAAAAGTTGACCTTTTTATATTGTGAATAAATAAAATGACACATTTTTTTTTATAAATAAATAAGTAAATAAAATTGCTCAAAATGCACTTGAGATAATGCAGAAATCTAGTTTCTTTACATCGTCCTCTGCAGCTATTCCTTGACATTCACCATGTATAATAAATCTATTTTAGCAACTTCATAGTACTGCGAGCAGCCAACAGGCCAAACACTCAGCACCTCAACGCAAATATGGGAACGATTAGGAGTTCTTTGAAACTGACGAGGTAATTAAAACAAGATAGACCCTGGTTCATCGTAAATCATGCCTTTCATCACACATCTTCACAAACTCCCCCTTGCTTCTTTTCTAGTGCTCTTCTACAAAGTGCACACAAGATAGAGGTGAGAGCGCTGAAGTGTAACCAACCTTTAAACTATCAGTCCGTGCGGAGGCTAGAAAAATTGTTAGGAAACAAGGCGTCGCCCGTCAAACTGGTAGATATGAAAGCTAGAGGACGAATGTTTCTTCACATTAGTGGAGGTCCATGTGGCGGCCCATTAGTGCCTTAAAGGAATAGTTCACCCAAAAATGAAAATGTGATGTTTATCTGCTTACCCCCAGGGCATCCAAGATGTAGGTGACTTTGTTTCTTCAGTAGAACACAAACAAAGATTTTTAACACAAACCGTTGCAGTCTGTCCGTCTTATAATGGAAGTGAATGGGAATCACGGCTTTGAGAGTCAAAAATACATACACAAACAAAACCAAATTAAAGCCTGCGGCTCGTGACGATACATTGATGTGTAAAGACACGAAACGAACGGTCAGTGCAAGAAACTGAACAGTATATATATAGTTTTTTACCTCTGATTCACGCAATGCCTGAACTGTTCGAACTGTCCTGAGCGGCGGCGTGTCCTCCTGAGCGCGTTCTCAACAGCAGGAGCGTGAGGCATCTTCTTCTTCTTCTTGCTTTACGGGGGATCGCAGACTTATAAGTGCATTACCACCACCTATCTCTCAAGTGGACCATTGACACTCCTAATTGAGATTGTAGATAGAGTGTCAATGGTCCATTTGAGAGATAGGTGGCGGTGATGCACTTATAAGTCTTAGACGCGCTCAGGACAGTTCAGACATTGCAGTGCATCAGAGGTAAAAAACGATATAAATACTGTTCAGTTTCTTGCACAGACCGTTCGTTTCGTGTCTTTACACATCAATGTATCGTCACGAGCCACAGGGTTTAATTTGGTTTTGTTTGTGTATGTTTTTTTTTACTCTCAAAGCCGTGATTCCCATTCACTTCCATTATAAGACTGACAGACTGCAACGGTTTGAGTTAAAAATCTTCGTTTGTGTTCTACTGAAGAAACAAAGTCACCTACATCTTGGATGCCCTGGGGGTAAGCAGATTAACATCAAATTTTCATTTTTGGGTGAACTATCCCTTTAAGGACTTTCTGAGAAAAGACTTCTGTTCTTAGTGTCCCATTGCGGACGAAACTACACCCTAGCCATTCGGGACATTCCACTGCTCACCCCTCGTCGATAAAAGTGAGAAGGACATTGCACATCACACTGTGAACACCTGCTGTTCAGAGCCGCCAATGAACACAGAAGCGTCTTCAGTCTTCCCGTTTCATACGTGCAATACGAAGCGATATGAGCGTCTGCTGGGAAAACAGGGTTCGATGTTTATCCCGGGAGAGCTGTCGGAACATGAAAGGCCGTAGCTCGTTAAACTTAAGTGAAAATAAATGAATTGTTGTGAATGACAGCAGAAGAGGCATTTATATGCCGTCTTTGGTCTTAACCAACAAGTAAACTGTTGTAACCAACTGATTTTTGTTCTTTAATATCATGACCACAAGACTGGAGATGTTCAGTTTATTCCTGTATGGTCACATTTGATTGGTTAATGTTGTGGTAGTTTTATTGCTCTGACTGTGCTGTATAGATGCCACATGTCAGTCTGATTAAAAATAAATAAATAAAATAGCCAAACTTCCTTTGAAGAACTACACTACCCATAATCTTGACGAGAGGATCCACCAATCAGAGCCACTGGAATGGAAAGGCCACTTGTGAAACCATGTGAAAGCGCTGAATAAAGGGCATTATTGTTAAAGTGGGGGTAACTGTTGAGCTCAGGTCTTTTTTTTGTGTTACTATAAATTACTACAGTAATAGGTTAAGATAAGCAGAACTGAAAAACTGACTATTAGAAATGCCAACCAACCTGATTTGATGAGAATTCACAAGTATTTTACGAGAGCATTCGTAGAAATAAGTACAATCCGACTCTTATGAAAGTGGTTTGTTTGAAAAACTTCATCGTGAAGGTCCACCCATAAACTTAACCCTGAGTTTAAGGTCCAACCCTAAACTTAATCGTACAAAAACATACACATGACTGTAGCGTCTGCGTAGGATCATGCTGGAGTGTTGGACTGTTTATGGCTTAAAAGACCCTTTTAGCCTTTTGACATTTGCATATAAATTACAGTTCTGGTCAGAGATGTTACTTGTATAGGGGTTGTAAATTGCCAAATGGTTCTTCGCCGTCAAAAAGATTAGAACCAGCCCCCACGAGAATCCTGGAATCTTCTGATCAAAAACATTCCACAGAGAGCTGTGAATGGCCAAACGAACACGCACACACCCAAACTAACACACACACACACATACAGACATTTCTTTATTTTAGACTATAATTAATCAGTTATAATTGTATCTGGTATATGCATGTGGTGTGTACATTCCCTTGTTAGATTAGATGAGTTACCACTCGTTATTTGTATTAGTTAAAGCCATAAAACACTTATATTCAGGTGTATGTGTGTATCTTTGGTTTAATCTATTCCAGATTATTGTTTCTTGGTATCAATATTACCTGTTTTTCATTCCTCGGACAATGACGTACAGTATGTGATTGTGAAACGCATCATATGACTCGCACGATATTTTGGGTTAAAACTACGGATGTTCCAGACCGGCCATAAAGCATGCAAATGAGCCATAAAACAAGAGACAAAGACGATTCTCCCGCTCAAAATCCATGTCTCTCATTGGTCAGAACACACAGAATAGGAACTCTCAAAAACGATTAGCCCAAAATAACTTAGGCTCAGAAAACTTCTTCTTCGTTTGAGACAACACCTTTCAGGACTCTCAAGACCTTCCTCTTGAGTTTTATTTTCCGGCAGTTTTTACTTTCAAGTAACGTTAGTCGCTGTGGACTTCTTCTTCAGAAGAACCAGAAGTAAAAACTTCCAGCTGACTCCTCACGAACTCATCAAAAGACCTCCGTTATCTACCGCATCCGGACTCTTTTTCAGCAATCGAAAACCAATGCAAGTAACCGCTTAAAATTATTCAGATGCGTGTTTAAATCTCAGTCCCTTTTAAGGTGATTATTGGATTCTTTGATGATTTTTCAGAGGTTGTGGTTAAGTGATGTGAAATACTGCCATTCTTTTCCTATTCTCTATCTTTTCCTTACTTTGTTTCATTCCGTGTATATATATGTTTTAGTTAGTTATATGTTAGATATAGTTTCATTTTATTAAATCCCTTATATTCACAACGAATTGTCTCTGTTTACTGTTCACAGTTCCAAGTCAATGAATGTTTGAACCCTTGCTACATTTGGCTAAGAATTACTGCTAGCACTGCACAAAGAAGGACAGTTTATTGTTCCGTGGCCAGAAAATAAATATTCCTTGAATTGATAAATGATTATATTGTCTGCTCGGTGGACGGACAGATCAAATAATTGTAATATTGATTCTGCTACAGTTAATTCGAAGATATAATCTAAATATTTATTATGAATCATAACCAGTTATAATTCGTCATAAATATTCCCCTTTTTAGAGCTAATAAATAATAATAAACGTTACACAAAAATATGAAAAGGAAACAGTGTATTAAAAAATGTGCTGCTCCTTTACAAGATAAATGTCTCTTGTGTTCCATGGTAGGACTAAATAATTGATGCAGGAATTTTCATATTTTGGAAAAAAATACGCGTTTTATTTGATTAATTTACTTGAAGTTTGCTGTGAAGTTATTCAGTCACCTCTATACGCGGACAAGCACATGTGTATCAACACACATGATGAAGTTACACTGCTCTCGGTCCAAGCAGCCACCATTCACAAGTTAATCATGCCACGGTTGTCTCTCCTGTCACTCGCAGGCACTTTAATCAAATTATGACCTTGTAAAGCATGCACTTGTCATTTGGGACTCTATCTTTTCCTTACTTTGTTTCATTCTGTGTATATATGTTTTAGTTAGTTATATGTTAGATATAGTTTCATTTTATTAAATCCCTTATATTCACAACGAATTGTCTCTGTTTACTGTTCACAGTTCCAAGTCAATGAATGTTTGAACCCTTGCTACATTTGGCTAAGAATTACTGCTAGCACTGCACAAAGAAGGACAGTTTATTGTTCCGTGGCCAGAAAATAAATATTCCTTGAATTGATAAATGATTATATTGTCTGCTCGGTGGACGGACAGATCAAATAATTGTAATATTGATTCTGCTACAGTTAATTCGAAGATATAATCTAAATATTTATTATGAATCATAACCATTTATGATTCGTCATAAATATTCCCCTTTTTAGAGCTAATAAATAATAATAAACGTTACATGACACTGTACGACTGACAAATTCACCAAATTATAAATTATTTACAAACTGTCATGAAATTGTGACATCATGCGAAATCTGACGTATGCCAACATGCTCTCATGACAGCGAGGCTGCAGTTTACAGAGTCGCAATTGCTCAGCTCATGTCTAAAATGTTCGCCCGTTAACTCTATTATTGTGTGAACACTCTGACAGCATAATCTCACATAGAATATGTGATTTTAATCTCATTTCTGAGATCATGTTTTTATTAAACTAAAAATAGAAGACAAAAAATTGGATTACTTGTTCATCTTCATGTACCAGCAGTAATATTTCAAAATAATCCACCTTACTGACAACAAAGAACATGAACATAATATTTCCCTCTGCTTACATAGATTGCTGGCCTCCTCTCCTGACAGTAACACCTACTCTCATATACATTAAAGCTGAGGCACTCAAACGAGCCTAATAATACCAATAATAACCATGCGTGAGTATAAGCAGCTCCATCAAGTATTTACACAAGCAAAAGTAGTTCCTTAGTATTTAACCGTAAGCACTTGGGTAAATAAACAGTAAAATGAACATTGTGAAATAAAGTGAGAGTCTGTTTTGCTCTAAGAGTGGATAAAGAGGCGTCTAGCACAACGGAGACAATCAATTCCAGAGATGCAGTCATCCGACAAAAATTTTATCAAATTATTTAAAAAAAAAAAAACCACCCTCTCCATGAATAATCGTCTAAAACAAACAAAGGTTTGTATGTTTGTATGCACTGGTCAAACGTATGCACCGGTCAAACAAATGTTTGTATGCACTGGTCAGTCCTTTCTAAAACATCATTACTCACAGCTGAGGAGTGCTAACAGATATGACTGGACTAGACTAGACCAGCCACACAGGCATAACCAACCATGTGTTGTCTCATCAGGGCAAATAAATATGACAATACATACGCAATAAGGGCCTGAGAATAAGTGATCAAGAGTTTTAGTCTTTTTTTGGTTGAAATTCAATTCAATTCAATTAAAATGTAATTAAAAATTAAATAAAAAGGAATTAAATTACACTAAATTAACATTCAATCAAATTGAATTAATTAAATAACATTAAATTGAATTAAGTTAAATAAAAAAATTAATAGAATTAAATTAAAAAACATTAGATTACATTAAATTAAATACAAAAATTTATTGAATTCAACTAAATTAAAAATAAAATTGAAATTAATTAATTAAAATAAATTACACTAATATTAAATCAAATGTAATTTAATTAAATTACCTTAAACTGCATTAAATGAAAAATTTTATATAATTAAATTAAATTGCACTTAATTATACTGCATTCAATTCAATAAAATAAAAAAACACATTAAATAAAAAATTCAATTACACTAAATTAACATTAATTGCATTAACTGAAAAATTTAATTGTGTTACATTGCATTAAATTAAATTGTATAAAAGTAAATAAAACGGCATTAAAATACATTACATTACATTCAAATTTTTATCAAATTAAAAGTAAATTATGAAATTAAATTACACATTTTTTTAATATTTCAACCTATTGTCATTGTGGGATATCACAGGCAAAATGAGGACACTTAAAAGCATTAAAACTCTAAGCTTACGATATAATGGGTATAAAGAGTGTTTAGAAATGGTGTTACAGGTACCTGATAAGGGACAATGCTCCCATGGGCTGTTCCCCATCGCCTGGCTTCGATACCAGCGTTGAGGTAGTTGGCAGCGATGTGAGTTAGACAAGCAACCTGTAGACAAATCAAAGGAGAAAAAGTTTGAAATCTTAGGAACTGTCTGTCTACTGTTTTGTGAGTTCAGTGAACTCTTACACGGCTGACACAGCAGTTCATGCGGCCGTGCCGTAAAACCTTCCTCCAACTGGAATCCAACAAAAACTTCAACACTTTTAACATTTACTTTAACAATCATCTTGGTTGCAGCATTTGAATAAAGCTGCTAAAAAAAGGTCCCCGCTTTTTTTTAATGATGCCCAGGTGACATCAGATCAGAAGTCATGCAGAGACAATATTTTGCAATGTACAACCATGTACCGAGAGGACACAGAGAAAGTTAAGAGAGGTGGAATATTTGGTCAGATCAAAGCCTGTCGGTGATGATTTAACAGTCTGGATGTGATTGTTGTGCAGCACCAGAACTCCTTCCTCAGCCCGTACACCTTGAGATGAACCCATTCTTCACTTTCCAGCTGCTTTATTTCCATGACGTCTTACGCTGAGGCTTTTGTTTACCGAAACGTTGGTTTCTGTGTTTAAACGGCTGGAAACAATCTCATTTTTGCCCATTTGCAAGCAAAAACTCATTTATTAGGTCAACACTAAATCATATCAGTGACATTTCTTAACTTTCTTCTTTAGTAAGCTCATTAAATGGTTAGCAACTGGTCCTGAACTGAACCAGAGACAGTATAAACAGAAATAGAGCAAGCAACAATTCACTTGGATCATGTGCACCTCATTAGATAATATCTCTTTTTACATTCAGCGTCAAATGCTTTCTTGAGAAATCAATGTCATTATATTGTGCACTTCACTTCAATATACTTGTTTTTGACGTACTAAGATGAAGCTGAATGTGTGCCACCTCGCACCTCACAAGGTTTTATTCATCACTTCATCTCCTGCTTACACACAAAATACATTTAACTGATTTCAGGCGTCAGACAAGACTTGCTGTTAACTGGTTTTGTGTATTAGACAAAACTCGGCTGACAGTTTTGGATATCAGACAAAACAAAACAAAAACAGATGTTTTCTGACAGGATCTGGTAAAGAAACGCGATTAATATTCCTTGCGTGGAGATTCGATCTCACATTTTTGGTTAGCTGGATATCGGCACAATTCAACATTTTTGGCTTTGGAAAGAAATGTAAAAACAGAGAATTTTTCAATGTATGCAACCAAACATAAGCTTGCATTACTTTACATCATGTCAAGTAGATAAATTAATGCTTACAAGTATTTGCTTAGCATTTTTAAACACGGCTATTTTCAAATAACACAGATTTTTAGCATTTATATACAATTACAGTATGTATTAATTTATTAATATTTTAATAATATTTACATTTGGTATAATTAGCTTATATTTTCAGTTTTCGTATTAATATAAGTAATATAAGTTTTTGTAATTTTGCTATGTGCTTTTGTCATTTTTATTAGCTTTTTTCTCTTTACCTATTTTTTTTTTATTTTAGTTTTAAGTTCTCTAATTTAACTTCAACTTATTATATTTCAGTTAAACCAGAAATGTTTTTTATGTTTAGTCTAATTTGAGTTGAAGAAGCTCAAATTTATGATTCCATTTGTGGTCAAAATTTATAGATGCTCTTTATTTATTTATTTTACATCATTTCAACCAGCATGATTCAGAAATCTCAGGGATTTTTTTTCTATTTAAGCATAGGGCTGCTATACATGTATGCCTTGAAAACAGCTGCCTGAAGGCATTGGAAATAAGGCCATCGAGTGAACTGACTTGCCTTACAGGGAGTGAACTCAAGTTATTTCCCAGCAGACCCACTGCTGCCCTACAAACTCAAGAGGACTCAAAACGTCCACTCAACAGAAACCTAAACCCAGAAAAATGAATAAAGTTGCTTTAATATCAAAGACAGAAAAGGCAAGTAGCATCGTGTTACACTCACAGCACCTCATGTGTAGTATTCACCACATATCTGTAATTTAACTCACGATAAACGTTTACAGGGTAGCAAGAGGTCACTGGATATCACCGTTCTCCAAATCTGCTACACATATGTTCCTCTAGATATTTTCCAATTAAAACACAATAGCATGAACTAAAGCGCATCCCAGGCTTCTCTCCTGAGCTCTGAACTTGTTCTTGGCACAACATCTGAGAAAAACATAAAAACTTTTCAAGCTGTTTCTCTCAAAACAAAAACCAAAGACATGCCCTGCATAACTGTCAATACCTTACACTGCCTCATAAGATGAAAAAGTAGTAAAAACAGCATTTAAAAATTTTTTTCCTATGTAATTTATTGTCAATAAAAATTATTTTTATGAGCTCTAAAGTCTCTGTTTCTCATAACTGTCTTTATGTTGTCAGTTCAATTTTTCTACAAACAGCTGTTCATTCTACGATTTACAGTTCTAGAACTAAACTTATTTAGGGCGGCAAAAACAAAAGGTTTCGCAACTGCAAAAGTACAAAAAAGCATTCCAGAAGAAAAAGTCTAAACATGCACACTTCCCTGCTACAGATTCTGCGATTCTGAAGTGTGCAATCAGTGAATGCTTTGTTATCCCGCTGCAGACGATGAGCGAAGAGATTTGAAAAGCTGAAAAAGGGATGAAGAACCAAAGACAGGCAGATTATTCTGAGTTTAAGCGCTACACGTGGTTATTTATGGAACATATGAGGTCAAAGGTCAATGTTAACATGTCAGACATACTGCGTACTAATGTACTATTCACAATTCAATTTCGATTCACAAGCTTGAGATTCTATTGTTTACAAGATGTTTTATTGATGTCTTTCCGCAGTTGAAACACTGATTGAGTGATTACATGAGACATGATGCATTTCAGTAGGTTGTACTGTTACTTTCAAGACTTTCTGATGTTCATTCATGTTTATTTCATGCTGTAACTAGTAGTAAAGAGAAAGAGATGACTGGTTCACGTGCCCCTTGAACTGAAGAGGCCACAGCGATCTGTCACGCCACATTAAAGAGTGGCAAAATTACATTTATTGTTTGTATTTTGTGATGAAATTGACAGTATTTGAAAGCTGAGACTATTTCATATCTAAAGGAGAGTTTTTGTACTTTTTAGGACTTTTTCCCCACCTTGTTATACTTGTGTTCCTGGTGAAAAATGACCAGCCTGCAAATAATTTGCTTGCAAATCTCTAATTATACTATATTATTACTAAACCGTGGATTCAATCTCTGTGTCAAATGGTTTTCTTTCAATTTGCAGAGGTTTTGTATTTCTTTTTGAAACTGATTGATCAGATGCCTCGTTGACTTCTTTTACTCAAAAACTGAGGTGCTTAAGCTCAGATCAATGTAGCCTATGACCAATCAGTTCCAAAAAGAAACACAAAAACTATGTTAAATAAAAGAAAATAAGTTGGCAAAAAGATTGAACCCAAGATTTGGTGATAACAGAAAAAATGAGAGATTGAGAAGAGATTTTTTAAAAGGACAGTCATTTTTGACTGGGAACACCAAATTAGGGGAAGGATTTTCAGCACAAGAGTTAAGAATCGAGATCGGTTTGACAAAATGAGAATCCGGTAAAATTGAGAAATCATTAGGACACACTTTAGTTTGGGGACCAATTCAACTATTAACTATGACTTTTGCCTCAATAAACTCCTAATTTGCTGCTGATAGTTAGTAAGGTATTTGTTAAGTTTAGGTAAGGGGTGGATTAAAGGTGGGGTAAGTGATTTCTGGTAGCCAATGTTGATATTTCAAATCACCAAAGCAAAGACGCCCCTACCCCAAAAGGGTCTCGCCCCTATTTTGATAGCTCCGCCCCACACATATGTACGCAACCCAGGCAACAATTAGTTCTGTGAAACAAAGCAAAACCAATGTTATACCGTGTCTACACCGGACGCGAGTGGCGCAGCGTGACAAAATACTATAGAACTCATTATAATCAGTGATGCTGTCTACACTGGATGCGGCGCGACACGACAAATCCCCGACAGCAAACTGCTGCCGCATTCTATTTATGACGTATTGATTGCAAAGATATTATTTAAACTGAACTGAGCTGGATGTTGACATCACTGAATTCAATGATGAACTGTCTTTAACTGAAAAATGAGTGTTTACTATTGTCATTTTGCATTATTGACACTATTTTCCTAATTAATGCTGTTCAGTTGCTTTGTCACAATCTGTATTGTTAAAAGCGCTATATAAATAAAGGTGACTTGACTTGACTTGACGTATTGACAAATTTTAAATGATTTTCAACGGTCGCTTTGTCACGTCCAGCTGTTGCGGCGCAGACACTGTTACTCACCTATCGAGAAGAAACAATGCAACCTCCACGTCCGATCGCAGGCCTTCCGCTTCTTGAGTTCTCTCCAGCGCTGGAAAGCTGATCCGATATTTACATGGGTCCTACTTCTTGCCTTATCGTAAGCCTTCTTTTGTTCCGCAGACGTTTTCCTCTTTTGTTTTTACCTGCCATCTCTATCTTTCTCTCGCTCTGCTCGCTAATGTCCGTCCTTTGCACTGAACGCTCTCTCGTCCACATCATGAGTAGACATGCCCCTTACTGCTGATTGGCTACAAGTTTGTTTTGGTACTCGGCCCGACTCAGTTTTCTAAAGCATTTATGAAAAAATACATACCCCACCTTTAAGGGATCTAAAATATGGTCATGCAGAATAAGGCATTGATTTGTGCTTTATAAGTACTAATAAACAGCCAATATGCATGCTAATAAACAACTAGTTAATAATGAGAATGGGTCCCAAAACTGAAGTCTTACCAATCACTACTCAAACCAGCCCTACTCTAGTATGTCCAGAAACATCAACAGTCAAAAAGCATAAAGGAATTTGGACATACAGTACAGACATTATATATTTGAATTGAAGAATAATGATTCCCAAACAACCTGAGGTTTTCCCAGGACACAAAATGCTGCCCATAAATACCCATGTTTGCATCTGGATTAAGGGAAACTGTGTGGTGTGGTTATCTAATGCCCCCGGTGCTTTTGCTATTGCAGAGAACCTATACATTTGCTGAAGGGTTAGATTACTACGACCACAGGATGATCGGTGGGGAATGTTCGGAAAGAGGCGGAACTCACTTATCTCTGCCAGTTTAGGGTCTACCACAGAAACCGTGACCCATCATCCCTTCAGCCCACAGATAAGACACATGCATCCGATAAATTCCTACCAGCCATGTACGAGAGTATCCATGCACAAAATCCAGCACAGTCATCGAGAAGAGCCCGGACGACTTTTCCTGAAATGGGAAGCAATTAAAAACGCATGAGGGGTACAAAGTTCCAAGAGAGAATGTACTCGAACCACAACAGACGATCACAAAGAATCACATTATTGGAACCATTTCTGGAAACCACATCCTTCTTTCAAAGCGGTATCATTCATGGGGCGAGTGCTCCGACTCGTTAGCTCTGCACAAAGGTTTTGCGGTATCATGTCAGAAACAAGAGTCGGACGTGTTGTGGATCTTTTGAATGATCTTTTCAGAAATCTAAAGGGAGAGGATGACCGACTTAAAATGCAGCTTTTTGCAAGGCCAGTGCGGGACAAGAGATTTAACTCAGATGCATGATTCTGAACCCTCTATTCATTTAGGTTTATACAGAGTCCAAAACACAGCTGCCTACGTAGGCAGCACTTTAAGGCAGCATGATTATAAGGCCTTCTAAAAATCCCTTCTTTTGGTCAGAATCTAAAGCTGCATTGCAAGCACTCTTGGTGGCAGAAGACAATTGATGCAATAACGATATGAAGAGATTAAAAATTCAATCTAATTAAAGTAGATTATTTTACGCACTATTATTGTGTTATGTACTGGATCTCCTATGCTTATCATATAGCATCATATTGTAGCTCAGCACTATGCTAATGTTAAACCAATGGATCAAAATAATCCTGTTGGTAAATGACTAAAATTAATTTGGCTCTGAAAAGCATATTTTCCATTGAAAGCTATTCAAAGGTATCTGTGTATTCTGATAAAATATTTTTGTTTCTAACAACATAACTGAAAAAGTTTGGATTCAGCAAGTTTTTTTTTTTATTACTGTTAATATTACTGTTTTTAATATTACTGTTTTCAACATTGATAATAATAAGAAATGTTTCTTGGGCAGCAAATCAGCATATTATCATGATTTCTGAAGGACTGGAGTAATGATGCTGAAAATTCATCTTTGATCACAGCAATCAATTACATTTTACAGTATATTCATATAGAAAACAATTAATTATCATTGTAATTAAAATGATAATAAAATAATGAACGTTTTTATAAAAGTATTTCACAATTTGATTGTTTTACTGTATTTTTGTTTAAATAAATGCTGCCTTGGTGAGCATAAGAGACTTCATTCCAAAAAAATAAAATAAAAAATTAAGAAATCTCACTAACCCCAAACTTTTACTGTGAATTGAAAACATGTTACATAGTAAAAATTGTTATTGTGCTTTAAAAGGGATAGTTCACCAAAACATGAAAACACTCATAATTTACACACCCTCAAGTTGTTCCAAACCTGTATATTTGACGGTAGCCATTGACTTACAATGCAAGTCAAGTTGGTGGTAACCAACATTCTTCAAAATATCTTCTTTTGTGCTCAAAAGATGACAGAAATTCATGCAGGTTTGAAACAACTCGAGGGTGAGTAAATGATCAGAGAATTTTAATTTTTGAGTGAACTATGTCTTCAAAGGTTCAGCTGCCTTTGACGTCATGGCTCAGGATAGCTGATAGTCAAGCGCTTGGTATTTTCCTGCATTTCGAGAGGGATCAGTCACATGGCAATTAAAGCTCAGCATGAGCAAAGACGGCACATTTCCGACATGCTTCCGGCAGGTCCTGCATCACCCGAGCAAGAACATTTATGAAGAATGCTACCAGATAGACCTTCCTGCAACAAATGAAGCGTGACGCATTTTGTTTCATTACAATCACATTAAGATCAGGTCTAAAATTTGTGAATGTTTACTAATTTGCCTTAAAACTCCTCAGCTGCATCTCAAATAATGTGCAAAATAATAGCTCCTCAATCCCTCTGCATTCTCAATGATCCAACACCGTTTCAAATGTCAAATTTCTGCAAAACTCGAAGTGGTTCAGTTCAAATAAACAGTGGAAGATGCAGACCAAATCTGCTTTGTGAATTTTGGACTCTTATAATGCATTTCTGATTCAGTAATCTTCAACCGTTTATTATGAGTTTTCCTCCTTTATTCTGTGTCAAAACACAATGAGAAGCTGAGTGGAGGAAACACTTTTGTCATTCAGCATCAAATGAAAAACATGTTTGTTGCATGCAAATATTTATCTATCACGACTTTAGTCAATCTAGAATTTCAGCTCGGAAACCAGCTGCAGCTGAAGAGGGTATGTGAGGTTTCAGGTAGTTACTATGGTGAAAAACTCAACAAAAAATCATGATAAGTGATACTGCAGATGCAAAAGACATTTGAAAGAAAACTGCTATACTGTACATCTCCGTCCCAGTCTTTAAGCTTTCAGTAAACACACTGGCAATTGAGAAACAAGGAGGGAATATAAAACATTCACCAAGTGAACCAAATGTCATCCGTCAGTTTTCTCCTGGCACACAGTGAAGTCTGTTCAACATCAACAGACAGCAACACGCTCTTGAACAAGTAAACTTAGCGTCTCACACTCCATTGATTCTCATGATGCTACACTCACAGTGTCTCAACCGGCTGCTTACAGCGCTGACGTCTTCTGAGCGAGCGAGAGCTGATATTTAGATCCTCTGTAGTCTCGCATTTCCAGGCAGCACGGGCGATCGGCAGGTGAGACGCGGTACGAGCGGCGTGACATTTTTTGAAGTCACTCATTCAAAAAGCAAAAGAAAATGGCAGGCGCAAATTATTCAAAATCACATTTGTAAATGGTGTGCTATTTTCTCCACAAGGACTGGTATTCAACTGTCTCAAAACCTGATTTGTTCATGAAATACACAGTGGCATGGCAGGAAAGTCTACTGCTACTTACAATACATAATACAATACATAATACTTGTGATTTAGCATTTACCCTTTAGCATGCCTACCACACTATTACTTACGACAGGAACAAATTGAGTTGAGTCACCACTTATATAAAGAAGAAAAGTCATCCAAAAAGTACATGTGACTTAAAGTTCAATATTAAAGTGACCACATGAATTAGAAACTTCACTTGAGCTTTACTTAAAACCCGTAAAATGATATCATTTACAGTAAAACAATATGCAAGGTGAAAATTTAAGGCATACACTACGAACATTAACAAATATATATTCTTTTCATTCAAAGTAAGAGAAAAACCACACAAAGTCAAAACTATCAAGCCATCATAGTAAATTAAATAGCACATGCTGAAGTCTAGTAGCTAGGGACAACAATTGGTTTATACGCTTATACAGTTACGGAGAGCTGATTTATTTATACTGTAAAGTAAAACGTTCATGTTTTCTCTAGAGTCTGGAATGGGTCAGATTAAACTCACTTCCAGGGAACTGTATTCTTTCAAGCCAAAGAAACAAAACAGAGCAGTCAGGTTGGATTTAAAAAGCTTGTTTCATGTTTTATGCGAGAGACAACCGTAACAACGGTCTTGAAATCTGAACAAGGCATACTTCTCAGAGCTGAATATTTCATCATGCAGATATTCTACGAAATATTGAATACATCAAATGTAGCCGGTGTTATTGAACTGTCAGTTTAAGAACATGAAAGTGAAATGATGTTCTGTATCAACAATTGATTTATAATCTCGGGTGTCAGAAAAGGATTGAATCACATAAAAGATGCTTTCAATCTGTTCTGCATCCATATGCAAAGCATTTCTGCCTCTCTAAATGTTTTCTGAATGAGAAATTATATAGTTTATTGAATTTATGGGAAACCTTACATTATACTTTTGAATCAATGCTGCCAAATTAATTAACGGAAGTGAAATCTTGATTTGATTTGAGTTTCTTTATTCTATAATAAAGACACTGTGGAGTGATCAGTTGCCTGGAACAACAATCTGTTATACAGTTTGTGTCATATATACTGTATATATACAGTGGGTACGGAAAGTATTCAGACCCCCTTAAATTTTTCACTCTTTGTTATATAAACAACATAAAGCCCCGACTGGTGGAGGGCTGCAGTGATGGTTGACTTTCTACAACTTTCTCCCATCTCCCGACTGCATCTCTGGCGCTCAGCCACAGTGATCTTTGGGTTCTTCTTTACCTCTCTCACCAAGGCTCTTCTCCCCCGATAGCTCAGTTTGGCCGGACGGCCAGCTCTAGGAAGGGTTCTGGTCGTCCCAAACGTCTTCCATTTAAGGATTATGGAGGCCACTATGCTCTTAGGAACCTTAAGTGCAGCAGAATTTTTTTTGTAACCTTGGCCAGATCTGTGCCTTGCCACAAGTCTGTCTCTGAGCTCTTCCGGCAGTTCCTTTGACCTCATGATCCTCATTTGCTCTGACATGCACTGGGAGCTGTAAGGTCTTATATAGACAGGTGCGTGGCTTTCCTAATCAAGTCCAGTCAGTATAATCAAACACAGCTGGACTCAAATGAAGGTGTAGAACCATCTCAAGGATGATCAGAAGAAATGGACAGCACCTGAGTTAAATATATGAGTGTCACAGCAAAGGGTCTGAATACTTAGGACCATGTGATATTTCAGTTTTTCTTTTTTAATAAATCTGCAAAAATGTCAACAATTCTGTGTTTTTCTGTCAATATGGGGTGCTCTGTGTACATTAATGAGGAAAAAAATTAACTTAAATGATTTTAGCAAATGGCTGCAATATAACAAAGGGTGAAAAATGTAAGGGGGTCTGAATACTTTCCGTACCCACTGTATATGATTATTTTGTTTATTATTTTATTAAAATACAAATTAAATAAATGCAATAATACTATTATCACACTGGGAGCAGATTTGGAGAAATGTAGCATTACATCACTTGCTCACTAATGGATCCTCTGCAGTGAATGGGTGCCGTCAGAATGAGACTCCAAATATAGTGTTTTTATGAACTCTGGACTCTTGTTTTAGCCGAAAACAATGGTTTAAAGTTAAAAACATCTTGACGAATTTGTTTCTTAGAAACATGCAGCTTTTGGCTTCACAAGACATTGACTGATGGACTGGAGTGGTGTGGATTGCTGTGATGTTTTTATCAGCTGTTTGGACTCTCATTCTGACGGCACCCATTCACTGCAGAGGATCCATTGGTGAGCAAGTGATGTAATGCTACATTTCTCCAAATCTGTACAAATATAGTAAATGTTGTATTACCTGTGAAGACAGAAGATTGCAGTCTATATGAAGGCCTCGTCCTGTTTTCTGTCGCAGAAGCAAAGCAGCCATGACGGCTCCAAGAGTGTATAAAACAGTGGCAAGATCTGTCATTACAACACCTGGTCCACGTTTAGCACATCAGATCATCGGCCTCACCTCAGGACCAGTGATGTGCATCATACCAGACACCGCAGACGCAATGGAGTCATATCCAGGCTTGTGTGACTCTGTGCCCATCTGTCCATATCCTGAACAAATTAACAGACGTGGTTACTGATTATGTGTGTGGATGATTATCAGATGAAAATGTGCTTACAGCTCACAGTTTCGTGTAATACGAGCATGTCAGAGCTACAATCTCCAGCATATTCTGCTTTGCCAGTATGGCTTGATTTGGGCCTGTGTGCGGCTCTTAGAAATCCTCACAGCTGAGCACACACGTCTGGAGAGAATGTGGGCAAAGACCCGATTACATTTCTATTATCATCAGAGCAATCAGATTAATTTGATTCTAGGAACTCCTCCGTGGTTCTAAGACTTTGACTCACTGGAGGTAAACATCTATGGATGTGTTTATTTCCTTGGCAGAGGTATGGGCAGCTTAAGGAAAATCTGTCATGCCCTAGTATGAAAACAGCAATCTACTAGCCAGAGTTTGTGCAAGTATATTTCACAAAGCAGTATCACTCCATAACATTTTTCCCTCTCTCTTTGCTTTAATTATTTGTGTTTGCTAAGGCAACCATCATTATTATTACTGCTCATACTCAGATTTAAGTATTATATATATATATATATATATATATATATATATATATATTGTGACGAGCGTCCCGAACTCACATCAGCGTTGCCCTGGAAACGGTGGCCCAATACTTCCATGACTGGATCTATCAACCCCCGCTTGCCCGCCCGTGCCCAGGCTGCCGAGTTGTCTCGTCTGGCGCAACACTGGCTGTTGGACGGGGGTCCTACGGCCGCCCACGTAGCGGAACGCGTGGTGATCGATCGACTCCTCAGAGCTCTACCACAAACCCACCGCCAAGCCGTGGGGATGCGGAACCCCGCTACAACCCTGGAGCTCGTGGAGGCAATGGAGCTGGCGGAGTTGCCTCCATTGCCTTTTCCCTGGAGGGTGGCCCAGGAGCAACGCACGCCGGAGGGGATCTCCCGGGTGCCGGCCCGCTGCGTGACGATCTCCGCCGCCCCGGGGGCCTGGCCGGTTGAAGTCGGGGTGGTAAAGGACCTCCCCGTTCCCGTCCTCCTGGGAAGAGACTGGCCAGGTTTTGACCGCCTATTGACCACCGCAGCGCAGACTGCCAGCCCGCAGGGGAGCCGCCGAACCCGGCGTCCGGCGAAAGGGCCTCGTCGGCGCCCCGTCCTCTTGGCCTCGGACACCGCACCGGAACGTTAACC
>NW_015505458.1:349876-365887 GCF_001515645.1 Sinocyclocheilus grahami
AACGTTAACCTGTACTATGATGTTTTCCAGCAGGTAAAAGGAGGGGGCTCGTTCGGCCGCGCGCAGCGCGAGGATGACCGGCTGAAGCATTGCTGGACGCAAGTGTGCTCAATAGAGGGCACGGAGACCCGGCCGGGACCCCATCCTCTCCCACACTTTATCGTCGAGAACGGCCTGCTATACTGTGTCGCCCAGCAAAGGGGGGAGGAAAACGGCTACTCGTATGTCGTCGTATACGTTGTCGACTATGCCACCCGGTATCCAGAAGCCGTTCCTCTCCGGAAAGCCACCGCAAAAGCCATCGCCCACGAACTGTTCCTGCTCTGCAGCCGAGTCGGCATCCCAGCTGAGATACTGACCGATCAGGGAATTTTTACCCATACACTAGGGTATGCATTCAGCGCATGAGACATAATTTATCATCAGCATAGTACACACACTTTCTATGATGCATGTGTCAAGCGGCTACGTTTGCACACACTATCAAGCTAAGTTTGAAAGGCTATGCATTCAGTTGTATGCATGCACTAAGCGCTTGTGTCAAAACTAAAGTAACTTTGTGCTCTGGCTGCCACTGAACACCGCTCACATTCTCTTCAGAAAAAAAAAGTAAAAATTTAGTTATATTAGATGCATGTCTATAAATTGTGTTTACAAAAGAAATAGGCTAGATAGCATTGTAAAGACTGAAAAAAAAGTTACAGAGTAGAGTTGTCTTTAGAATTCGCACCAGACAAACATGCAGTTTGTTGCAAAAATACAAACTGTAATGACATTCATATACTTTATTGCAGCTAAAATGATTTTGTCTCTACCATCACAGCACACAACTTCACTTGTAATACCCTTTTTATAGCACACTATATTCATAAGATCTCTTTTACTACTGTGATGCGACAACCAATAAGAACCACCACAAAAAGGGGTGCAAAGATATTTGGGACTCAAGTAAACAAAGAACAAACATCCCCTTAATCACGCCCTCAGTCAGGCCGCCATCACTGCTGTAACCACACCAGTATTAACCCAAGTGTGAGAGCAGGAATAACCAGATTTTTTACATTTTATAAAGAAAATATGAGTGGTGAGTGCAAAAGTTGCAGCAATAGTTATAGAGCTCTGTTGGTATTTTTTTAGCACATTGTAAATTATTCCTGCAGAGTCCTAGAAACTCAAACTCTTTCAAATTATTGTTCCGTTTGATTTTGTTTGACTTCTGACCAAATCAGCACGGCAACAGCTGAAGCAATGGAGCGTTTTTAAAACTCGTTTGCAAACTTATTTTGCCATTCTGTTCACAGAAATTGCACATTTCACCTTTCAAGTCAGCATGAAATGAAAATTCATCCTATTTATTTTCTAAATGCACGTTATTGATCTTATTGCGAACAATTCATCCATGCATTTTTAATCAAAATATGACTCTGATCTTCCTGTGAAATAAACTTCTTTCTGGTGATGCACGCAGGACTCCATTCATTTAGCCTGCAAGCTTGCGTTCAACTGCCTCTACGCACATCTCGAAAACCAATCAACAAACAATGAACTGTTCCTAACTTTTTTCATTAATCCATTATACTCAGAGAAGATATTATAACAGAGAAGAAAATCGATACTTCCGTTTCATTGTGACTACATATCCAATTAAGTCCAGCACGATAAAAAGAAAAGAAAAAAAAGAAAACCTCAGACTCAGATGAGTGATTATAATATAATCAAGGAACAAACAAAAAAAATCTGACAAACCGAAACAATTGAAATTAGAAACAAAATCCCTTTTTAAAAATCCCATATAAGCACAGCTCTTGGCTTCACAAGATGTTACTTGAAGGTCTGGAGTGGTGTGGATTACTTGTAGATTATTGTGATGTTTTTATCAGCTGTTTGGACTCTCATTCTGACGGCACCCATTCACTTCTGATGAAGAAACAAACTCATCTACATCTTGAATGAAGGTCAATTTTTTAGCAAACTTTAACCATTTATCACCATTTTACCAATAAATTATGAATCCAAAATTAAGAAAAAATTATAATAATCCTCATAGTAAACTTTCAGACCACTTTCTGTTGCCCAAATATTATATATACATTATTATACAGTAATTTGTATTGTAGCTATTATTATACCAGTTTAGAGAACTGGTTTATAAGAGAATCTAGTAGTAATGCTGTATCCATTCATCAGACAGCCCAGGTTTCACCACTGCCAGCAATGTGAAAAGCATCCAATGCCAAACCTCAGCACATTTGGGTGTGGGGGCCCATCTAATGAAGGACATATGCTGAAAATAACTCGCGTTCTCAGACGCCACTTAATCTGCTGTAAAGAAATGAAACCCCAATAATAAAAAGAAACAGGGAGCTTTGTCGCTTCTGTGGACGCCGAGCACCATGGAGACCTCAACCATCTCCAGAGGAACAGGAGTCTGTGGTTCTTGTTCTCCGTACTCATCAGTGTACTTAGCGAGCCTGATTATTCCACATTAACCAGACGAGACAGTGCGTGTCTCGCCCTCGCCCATAAAACGTTCATTCCATATCTGCACGGACCGTAACAGACATGATGTACTCCTGATAAAAACAGTGTGAAATCAAAACCTCCTTTTTATAGTAGGAACATGGAAAAGAAGAAATCTGAAGGGTATTCCGGTGTTTTTGTTTCGCTGGCATGTCAAGCAATGCGTTTGCCATTTTGTTGAATATACGATCCTCTTAAAGACATTATGGCTCAACGGTAGGGTTGGGTACCGAACTCGGTACTTTTAAGGGTACCGACCGAATTGCGTCGGTACTACCGAGTACCGATTCTCGTTAAATCAATCGGTGCCAAATTTCTGTACCTGAGAACGCATCTGGGTGCATACGCTACAGAGAGAGAAAGAGAGACCCTGTGACGTGATGTCACCCCTGCAACTCGTTCAAACAACACACAGGGCAAGCCGAAATGTTCTGAAGTATGGTTACATTTCTAGGGCCATATGGTTTCTGCGAAAACGCGGACGGGATCGCGGAGTCCATTCATAAAAACGTAATTTACTCTATAGTAATAGAATGCCACGGAATTCGTCAAATTTGTACGAATAAATCAAAAGTAGCCACTGCCACTTAATTCGAATCGCGATATGAACTAGTGTCTGTGAATATTAAAATGCAAAAAGACGGTTTAAATATGAATCCTGCATGTTCCGAATGGCGGAAACGCGGTTTTGTTTACTACACAAATACTGAAGCACGCGTGACGCTCGCGGTGATTTTCGGCCTCTGCGTCTCACTATATGATGGTATGAACACAAAAACTTAATCTCCAGAGCTGCTCTGAGAGTCACTTCACGAGAATTTTATCGTTTCATTTGAGAAAACTAGCATCATCATACTGTATACACACAGAAACTTCATGACAACCTGTCAAAATAAAAGTACGGTTTAACGTGTAACAGAAATATATTACTCTTTTATTACTTTTGTACAGTATAATGTACATCTTTAAATATTCCATTTTCTATCAAATTTTAATAAAACAATTACATTATAAAAGTAAATATTACAACCAGATTAATCACTTGTAGAAAAAAATAATACAATTATTAGCCTATTAAAAAATGTTTTAAAGGAATATTCACACAATTTTTCTTCCATGTATTAATTTCAACCGTAAACCTCAGTTTGTTTGCCAAAAAATAAAAGGGTTTAATTTTCATTTGATTTAAAATAAATGTTTAATGCCTTCATTTGATTTTCAGAAAAATTAAAACAAGAACCGTACCGGTTAAAATGTGAACGATACCCAACCCTTCTCAGCGGAATGACTGGTTTTGCTTAAATAGTACAATAGCTATAGTGAATGAATAGGTGACTTGGCATAAAACGAGAAGTCAAAAGAAAAAATCCAATAACTAAACGATGAGGTAAACAGATTATAATAATAATAAAAAAGTGTGTACTAGACAAAACCACAAATGGTAATATTTTTGACAAAAGGAAGAGTATTTCAAGCATACAATGAGAACTTTAACCCTACAGGAAGAAGAAAAATCTTTCGTAGTAAAAAACAGACAAAGGTTTGATGCTCTTGGGTCAAATTTGGTCATGGTTACACCAGCTATGGCAAATCCCATGGTTCCTGAAAACACTGATGTCAACATCTGATTAATCTCCCATGTGTGGGACCTCTTTTTTTGGAACACAAGGTGAATTATTCCTTGTATCAAAGATGCTTCAAGTCTGCCAAGTCATGGTTTTAAGCCTCCATGGGGATTTGCACAAACAATCACAATATATAGGTTATGCAGTGCCATTTCCTGATGAAATTGGGCCAAAAAAATAAAATAAAATTGGTCACTCCCAAATTGCTACTGGACCACAATTTTGCCCCCTCAGGACTGAAGCAATAAACCAAAGGATGTCAATAAATCAACTGACGGCATGCCACTGCAAGGTCCATTACAAATAAATTAGACAAGACTGCAGAACTGCTACAGCATGTGAGATACAAACCACCCATAAATGAATGGCTTCCCTTATTCCTGATTGGGGTTTCCAATTAATCACAGTTCATGTGGCGGGGCAGGAGACTGGTAATGATATTTGCTTAAAGCAAAGATTTAAAGGCTTCAACAAGAGAGCCACAGCAGACCTCTAGCGCTGGATCCAACATTCCCAATCGAAGGCCCGTTTGCAGTGCATATATTTGTCCACGCCTATGTTAACAGGTTAGCGCATTCACACAGATGTGGTCTGGCAATGCGAACCAGGAACATTGCATATGCAGTAGTCTATTTTTACTGTGCTGCATGTGCTGAATTAAAATGACAGCGCCTTTTTCACAATAAAAATTAACATGGATTGACACGAAAATGTAGTAATTACACTATAAAAGCATTTAATTAAAGTCTACAGTGTTTCACAGTCAACACATGACGTTTGTGGCTAGATTTAAAGCAACGAAAAGTGCTCTTTTAGATAAACAGGGTGACATGATGGATGGCACTTATGGAGGTGGAAAAACAGTTATTCTAATAAAGATTTAAATGCAAAGGAAAAGGCACGAGAGATGGTTGTTTCTATCAATGGTAAGTTTTAAGTTAAAATATTTGTGATAGCCTAACTTTCAAAATAAGAAAAGTAGGCCAAGTCTAAGCGTTCTGCCACTTGCTTGAGCAACCTAATATATGAATCTGTATAGAAGTAAAATGCATTGCATAATACTTTTTAAAGATTTTACTACTGTTCTGTGTAGAAAGAGAATCACAATCCTGAAAAAGCATTTTCAGCAACAACGTTTGGATTTTTAATCAAAATAATGGATACATGTTGTGTTTGTGGTAAACAGCCACAGATCACAGCAAACTGCAAACACGTCTTATGTGAAAGCACACACAAAGGCTGTATATGCACGGCAAACATATGAATATCTATCAAAATACCACAAGAGCATCAACAAGTCATTTCAAAAGCTTTTGGCATTCTATAAATAGAATAAATGAAAGTATATTTAATTTAAAAATCAAATATTAATGAAACAAGTAATAGGTTAAACATTCTAAAATAAAATAAAAATATGCCATTATATATATATATATATATATATATATATACACACACACACACACACACACACACACACACACACACTACCGGGCAAAAATTTGGGATCAGTAAGACTTGTAATGTTTTTTAAAGAAGACTCTTATGCTCATCAAGGCTGCATTTGTTTGATCAAAAATACAGAAAAAAACATTAATCTTGCTAAATGTTAAAATAATAGTTTCTATTTTAATATCCTTTAAAATAGAATTTATTTCTGAGATGCAAAGCTGAATTTCCATCAGCCATTACTCCAGTCTTCAGTGTCACATGATCCTTCAGAAATCATTCTAATATGTTGATTTATTATTAGAATTATCAACGTTGGCAACAGTTCTGCTGCCAAATATTTTTTTGGAAACTGCGATAGTTTTTTCAGTATCCTTTGATGAATAAAAAGTTAAAAAGAACAGCATTTATTCAAAATATAAATATTTTCTAACAATATAAATCTTTGCTATAACCTTGCTGAAAAATGTAAAAAAAAAGAAAGAATAAAAATTTACTGACCCCAAACTTTTGAACTGTAGTGTATATTCTTAGAAAAGATTTCTATTTTAAAGGGGTCATATGATGCGATTTCAATTTTTCCTTTCTCTTTGGAGTGTTACAAGCTCTTGGTGCATAAAGAAGATCTGTAAAGTTGCAAAGACTAAAGTCTCAAATCCAAAGAGATATTCTTTATAAAAGTTAAGAGTCAACCACTCCCCCTAAAACGCCTCGTTCTAACACGCCCCCACATATCTACCTCACGATGTGGGAAGATTGGCATAACACCACCCAAATGTTCACGCAAAGAAAGAAGGTGTAACTTTCATTCTCGCTGTAGTATTGTTGCCGCCGCCGCCATGTTGTGAAGGCGCTGTGTGCTTCGTTGTGAACGTGAAATTACTTTGTTTGGTCTTCCAAAAGAGGACGATATCCGCTTCATCATGCCTAGAGCTGATCCGTGCTGGTCGCTGAGGAAATACATCAACTTAGTGCTGTGGATCGCCGGATCGGCTTTCACCGTGGACGAAGCAGAGTCCAGCCCGGGGTCGTCACATGTGGTTGCCACAAGCCCGCGGCGCGATGCAACGCAACGTGTAAAAAGACAATATAAATCATTATAATCCGTAATTATGTCCCCACTGGATGCAACAAATGCCTCGTTTATAATGGGTTTTAATGTTTTTCTCTTGTCGCTCCGGCCGGACGGCATCACAGTATGGTGAGGGGCGTAACATTTCCGTCACACGCTTGAGGTATTCGGCCAATCACAATGCACTGGATAGCTGACCAATCAGAGCACACCTCGCTTTTCAGACCGATGAGCTTTGTAAAAATCGACGCGTTTCATAAAGGCGGGGCATAGAGGAGAAACAATAATGTACAGTATGTTGAAAGTAATGTGTTTTTTAACCTTAAACCACATAAACACATTTCATTACACCAAATACACAAAATAATGTTCTTTTTCGCAACATCATATGACCCCTTTAAATAAATGCTCTTCTTGTTAACTTTTTATTCATCAAAGAATCCTGAAAAAAAGTATCACAGGTTCCAAAAAAATATTAAGCAGCACAACAGTTTTCAACAATGATAATAAATCAGCATATTATGATTTATTGATTTGATTTGAATGATTTCTGAAGGATCATGTGACACTGAATACTGGAGTAATGATGCTGAAAATTCAGCTTTGCATCACAGCAATAAATTAGATTTGAATGTATATTAAAATAGAAAAATTTTATTTTACACCATAATAATATTTCACAATAAAATATATTTTTCCTGTATATATAATGTGTGTGTGTGTGTATGGAGTAATAATTTACTCAAATTATGTTATTTCCTGTGTGTCAATTCAATTTTATGAGATTTTTTTTTTTTATAAATGTGTAGAGTGCACATTGTGAGACAGCTAAATATTACACTTTAGCTGCTTAAAAGTCAGTCACTTTTATTGTAGAACAAATTACGTCAAAATGATCACACTGTTACGATACGATTTTAATTGTTACAGTTGAGGAAACTTTGCAGACAAGACCTGAGAGCTGGTCACGATTTAAGATTTTTACTGTGCTTCAAAATAGCTACTCATTATGCTATTTTTTTTTGTTAGATTAGAGTTTCTATTATCTAATAACTTTTTCAATGTTCTGTCAAGCAGACACGGCTTCAATTTAATAAACATTCTCTAGATACCCCAGAAAGCCTAAAAATAAATGCCTATCTACCATATCTATTACAGTCAACACAGCACAAATTACGTTTTGGCCAAATCTAATTGAGAGGGAAATGATCACTTTGGTTCAACGATGCAGCTTTAATTTGATCCAATATTGGAAGCTGTGGTTCCGGGAATTCTCTGGAGAATGAATATATGAAGTCATCTTTAATAAATAAAAATAATGATATCCACAGGTTTAAAGAAACCAAAGGGGTCAGCAAAACCACAGAAGACCAGGAAGAACGATGTCAATCAACTAGAGAGGCTCGTCCTGAAAATCCCTGTCAAGTAATAATAAAAAAAACAAAAAAAGTAATCAATCAAACAGCATTTGTTGAATCTAAGCATTCCAGACTGATTTTACACTCAAAAAGAAAGTGCAAAATCCTTTCAGAAGGGAAAAATTAAGCGATACAGGATGAGCACAGTAAATCACTCTAATTTAACTGTCCAGCATCCACAATTTAATGAGGTCTTGTGGGTTACGCCTCCAGGTCTTTATAAGCAGCGCGAGACATGGGAATTTGGCTGTGATTTGTGATCTTACAGAGAACAGCAGAAAAGTAATGCAGTCTTTGAGTGCAATTCATTGCTAACTGCAAGAGATGCCATTGCAGTGTTGACACAATGTAACAACTTGCATGAAATGCATGATCACTACCAACATGAGAGTATCGTTTGCTGAACTCATTTGAGTGGTTTGAATTTTTTGCGTGCTGATAGATGTTGTAATTTAACTATACTACTTCATGTTTTCATGTAAATAAAAACAGACATTTCTCAGTAGTTCTAAAACTGTATTAAATCCAGATGCAAATCTGTAGTAAAATATTGTATACCTATATAATCGAAACAAAATGCATGGTAGTTTGAACAAAACTGGTGACGTTTTACACAGAGAGATGTGTGCCCGTCTACAGAAATGCTGATTTCCATTTCCTTATCAAGTGTGACTTGACTGCAGGATTTATGGGTGCCTGACACGTGAAACCAATCACCAAAGCAGCCAGCGTGGTGACAGTGCCCATCCGTTTCAGATTAGTGTGGCTACAGAACAATTTTCAAGTAAAGCGTGGCTTCCTTTATGAGTGTGATTTAAAAAAATCAGACAGTAAAGTAAATTAGCCTTTTCATAAGGGCCATACAACTGAAAACATTAGGGTTTATGAGTTAAAAGCAGGCCAGATTTAGAATACCATAGGCGTGTCTACAGTAACATAAAACCTGGGGTTTTACGTATTTAACTGGAGACGCAAACATAATGAAGAACACGTCAGCTTTGTGTTGCCGCTGTCTTCCTCCATTTATACAAACACACCCAGTTTCTCTGTTCATTCACGCCATGGACTGCATTATAAATACATATTAACAGAGAAAACACTGCAACTCTTTAACCAGCAGTAGTTCTTAACCAGGGAGCCGGGGTCCACTAGGGGGCCTCAAGATGACAAAAGGTATTTAAATGAAAAAAATATTGTTAACATGTTAAAGGAGACATATTATACCCTTTATTACAATATGTAATATAAGTCTCTGGTGTCCCCAGAATGAGTCTGTCAATTTTCAGCTCAAAATACTCCCCAGATAATTTATTAAATCATTTTGAAAATGCCTATTTTGAGTGGAAGCAGAAACGCTGTTTTTCGTGCCTGTCTCTTCAAATGCAAATGAGCTGCTGCTCCCCGCCCCCTTTTCCAGAATAGAGCTGCATGCGCCATTACAGCTCGGACCTGCTAAAAACATCTGTTTTGGTTCTGATTATCATGTTTATCGCGCTGAAATCATGCGTTTTAAACCGTATGTGTTTAAACATTTGATATAAGGTTTTCTGAGCGCACACATCTGAAGCACACGGACAGAAAGCGGCTGTCACAGCATGTGAGTACTAAACTAAGTTCCCATTCACACACAAGTTTACGTTAAAAACACACGAGTTACAAAAAACAGTCGGTTATATCTGTATGCCTGGCTATGTAGATCTGTGTGGCAGCAGCAATATACATTAAATACATCAATAAATCCACTGCTCTCTTGTCTCCTCTGAGGCTGGGACTGTAAATAGTGTTCTGTGCTCATCTGTGCAGCCAAAGACAGAACCGTTAGCATGTTTTGCTCAAGCTTTCGCAATGGCATTAGAATTAGTACACCGTTGTCACTTGCGAAAACACAATAACTGCGCCGTGGGTGTAAACTTACAGATTAAGGGGCGGTGATATTATAATGAGATCCCTTTGCCACGTCACCAAGGGAGCGAAATCAGACGCGCTCGTTTTCTCAGACACTTGCAGAAAAAGGCTTCCCAAAACAAAGTTACTGGGTTAATCATTTTCACATTTCCTTCGTTGCACTGGGGACCTGATTATAGCACTTAAAACCTGGAAAAGTCAGATTTTCATGATATGTCACCTTTAAAATAATTTAAATTCAACCCAAATTAAAATTAAACTTAATGAAAACTTAAATCTACTTCTCATACAATTTCTCATATAACATAATAATATAATAAAAAAGAAAAACAAAATCATAAAATAAATAAAATAATGTTTTTTGTTTTTTTAACCAGAGCTTGACATTGTAAGAATTTTGCCCACATTTGCAACTAAAAGTAGATGTCTATTTAGGAGCATGATACAAATAAAAAAAAGTCTGTGTGGGTCTTTAAAAAATATAAAAAACATAACATTTTATGAAATTAAGGGTTGTAAAAAGTCTTAAATATCTTAAATGAATAAAATATTGAAAAAAATATAAAAAATAAAAATATATATACGTCTAAAATTTGGGAATGGAAAACAGGATTTGTATGACAGCCTAATGTGATTATTAACCTTCAAAAGACTTTGATTTCATTAAATATATGTCAGAGCTACACGTCCAAATTCAGAGCAGTTTACAATCAATAAATAACATGCATTCATGCCAAAGGATCATAATAAGTCATTATAATTAACAGTAGATCATAAGCAATGCTTACTTTATGGTGTTTCTATTGTAATATGTTGTCATTTTGAATGAGCAGCTGGCAATGGTAAAGCATACAGATTTCAAAATAAAAGTCCACGTGTATTTCGGGCTTATTTATAATTAAAAGTCCCGCATTGTGCGAAACGTTTTTCCCTGGTGGTTACACAACAGTTAAGTAATAAACAGTTTAAGTTTATATAATTTTAATATATAACTACAACTTTTAATTTAATTTAATACGCCCAATTTCTGATGGAAAATTAAAATAAAAACAAGCAGCTTTGTCATAATACAGCAGAAATGATGGAAATAGCTAGTCTTCGCATATTGTGAATATGTGTTCACCTGTTATAGAGCAATAGATGATCTGAGGGGCCACTTTACTCAACTCCTCGTACTCAAGTCCCATCTCATTCAGCTTCCCGGGCAAGAAATTCTCCACCAGAACATCACAGATGTTGTCAAGCTGACAAAGAGACAATGCAGTGCAACAGACAAGGTGTTCAAGTCAAATATATATCAAACAACAAATGTTATGTAATGCACCAAATAACAAATACACTGTGTCGAACTTTTACCTCAGTTACAAGTTTGGTGCCCTTTGGATCTTTAAGATTAACAGCGATGCTCTGCAAGAAAGAAATCACAATTACAATAGCAGAAATCATGATCTCATGCGTTTTAAAAGTTGAAAATTGATCAAATATTAGTAAAAAAAAAACACAATGGAGTATACCTTTTTGTTCCTGTTCACACTCAGGAAATAAGTGTAACGGAGGCCAGCGGTAGGTGCTGTGCATGTAAACCTCACTCCCCTGATCTCAAGAGACGCACTAGCTCCTGAGCCTGTCACACAGCTCAATATAGTTCACTAGAGTTCATCACTCTGATCTTTAGCCTCCTTGTTAGTGCGTTCGCCTCCCATGCCGGAGACCTGGGTTCGAGACCCACTCGGAGCGAGAACGAGGTGTGGTGGTGAGGACCCGGGAGAGAGGAGTTACATTGGTGCCGTGACCCAGATGGGAGTGAGGTTTAGGGGGATGAGTGTGCTGTGCAGGTAAACCTCACTCCCCTGATCTCAAGAGACGCACTATAGGCTGCAATCTTTAGCCTCCTTGTTAGTGCGTCCGCCTCCCATGCCAGAGACCCACTCGGAGCGAGAACGAGGTGTGGAGGTGAGGACCCGGGAGAGAGGGGTTACATAAGCACTCTCTTCACCCACAGACGGAGGGCCCCAAGCTCTTGTGTCGGCTCCTGAGCCTGTCACACAGCTCAATATAGTTCCCTAGAGTTCATTAGTCAGAAACACTACAGCACTGCAGTCACACACTGTTTAGAGCTAAACAAAGAATCGTTTTTACAGGAACTGGCAACGTGAAGCTTTAATATGAGAAATGTCATTATTGTGCACCCATTTAACATGGAAACGGCATCACCTACCTCAAAATATTTGCTGTAGAGGCATGCTTGGTCAAATAAGAGTTTAATAGATATGCAAGAAAACTTAATGAATGGGTATTCTATGACTTTAGAGTTTAAAAGCCCCAGTCCTAATTCACTGTCAGTATATTAAACAGTGGCAGAGAAGAAAATCGTTAGGTGAGGAAATAACAGCATTTGCTTTTTGGGATGAATCTAATCCTTGAAATGATGGCAACATCTTAAAACTAAAATCCATGCGATATATGTCATATAAGATGTCTACAAAGCATAAAACACTTTTACGTTTACCACTCTATTTACATGAACCTTACCTGGTCGCTCAACTTTAATCACCTCAGCTCCCAAATCTCCTAATATCATAGTAGCAAAAGGTCCAGCAAGGACCCTGCATCGCACACCATGTAGTCATGTGATTTTTTTTAAATATTAAGCATCTAGCAGAGCATCATTTATGAATATGAATGCACAGCTCCTAGCTCGTCAGATCTAAGACTTTAACTCCATCTAGTGGTCTGATCTGACCTTCACCTTTATTCACGGAGAAACGAGTTTGAATTATTCTTAACAATAGCTAAATCAGTTGTTAAATGTATTCTAGAATTCTTAACTGATCAATAAAATAAAAATCTATATTATCTATATTTTATATATATATATATATATATATATATATATATATAATTAACAAAAGCTTGAAATCATGTGTTTTCTGATCCTTCAAGAATTCAGTTTAAAAAAGTACAATTGTTTACTATATATTTTTCTTTCTCTTTTAAATACAGGAGTTATATAGGTGTGCACACAAGCACCTCAACATAATCAAGCAAGCAGGTGTGCAAAACAATTAGCCTACATCAGAATACACAAACTGCTGTGAATAAACATGTGTGCATACCTATTTACACCATAAAATAAAGTAGTGATTTAAAGTACATTTTAAAGGACTATAACATTCCTGTACATACTAGTGATATGATCACACAACCAAGTCACGCGTGTGTGCGTGTGGACTGCTCCGTCTGCGGTTAAAATCATTAGGTGCGTTCGACTTCATGCAGCACTGCGCAGACCGATCGGCGGCTGACTTGAAGCAGTGCATGCCGGTTAGAACTTGCCGACTTGAACCGGCGCCGACGCTATGTCACTGTCACGTGTGGCATCAAAGTACCGCGATATCGTTTCGAGAGCTGATGACGTCACAGCTGTTTCACGATTGGCCAAATTCACCACATGACAACAATGACGTGTGTTTCTAGCATCTTCAAATCCAATACTGCTCATAAATCTGTGTTTTTAGAACATTAAAAGCTTTTTTACTGTAGCGGCAATGTTATATTGAGTCACGTTTATCATGAAAGCATATATACCCCCACTTTATTAGTATCTAAATAGTATATATTTACGTTGAACTTTATTCTTGAACAGATGGCGCTGTATTAAGCAGTATATAAAAAGTGTTTCTGTTGCTCATGAAAACGTTTCTGAAACGTCTGTGTATTTGACAAATATTGCATTTAATTCACTTCATCTGTGATAGAGTATGCAAACACCGCGCGAGCGTCACTAACGGGAGCAGAAAGTGTCCGGCTTGACGGCTCCGTTTTCAACTCCGCCCCCAACTGCAAGCGGCTACTCTCGTTGACTGCCGTCTGTAGCGGTGCTTCAAGTCGAACGCACCTATAGACTGTATAAAAACATGGACGTAGTGTCCGTGGCGTCACCCGTAGATTTCCGAAGAGCGTTTTTGAAGCTCAAAAGTGGGCGGAGGCAGCCGTCGCCATCTTGGCAGTGCGTTCACCGCGCGTCACTCCCGGATAATCGAAAATGGGCAAAGAGGCGGGAGCAGGTTGCTGAAGCCACGCCCACCTAGCTTGACGGTGGTGACAGCAGCGGCAATCCACCTGTCACTCAAGTGGCCACGCCCTTAATTATGCAGAACTTTAAGGCCTAATATAATTTAAACGAGAGTTATAAAAAAATTCACCCCCTCACAGTTGTCATGAAGGGCAAAATTAGCTATATAGACCAAAATCATTTTTTGAACCAGGCTGTAAACATGTTTTTTTTCTGCTGTAAAGTTGGGCATTTTAACATGGGGAGTCTATGGGATTGACTCCCTTTTGCAGCCAGCCTCTAGCGGCCAGTTGACGAATTACAGTTTATGTCACTTCCGTGTTGGCTTCACCAGAGAGAGCGGGACGTTGCCGCTTGGTTAAAATATAGCTGCTACCTTGCAGTTTGGCAGTGAATGGTCGTCGTATGTTCACACAGTTCGTCTTATTCGGTTGTAGAAATTATAATGCTCTGCTTAGATAAGACAAAACTCTTACAGCAACGCTTCCCGACATGTTGACTCAGCGTTTACGTGCGCAACGTCTCTAAAAGCCCCACCTCCGCAAATTAAACTTGACAATAATCCACTGAGAAATCTATTGAACTTCGCAAATGAGCGCCAGTTCGACACATCTGACGGCGCGTAAAGGTGCGTTCACGACAGAAATCACTCATAAGTGTTGCGGTGAGACACACGAGTCTTCCTGCAGGCGGCGCTCATCGGACCTCTTTTGAGTCGCTCGCGTTCAAAATGTGTGTCTTTGTTGAAATCTATAAATCCTAGTAATTTTGAAAATCCACCTTAGAAATCTTTAGAAAATAATTCAATAAAATGCCATTTCCTGTAATCACAAACGACTGTTCTTTTTCTTTGGTTAATATGTTACAGCTATGAGAAAAGTAACATTTA
Source organism: Sinocyclocheilus grahami (assembly GCF_001515645.1). Lineage (NCBI taxonomy): Eukaryota > Metazoa > Chordata > Actinopteri > Cypriniformes > Cyprinidae > Sinocyclocheilus > Sinocyclocheilus grahami. Next base: position 364,830 of record NW_015505458.1, read on the forward strand.
TCACATGACCCCGCAGCTCACACTTAAGACTTGTCCATGCCCTCCTAAAATGCCTCGTTTAAACACGCCTCCACATGTCTACGTCATGATGTGGAAAGCTGATCTGTGCTGGTCGCTGAGGAAATACTACAACTTCACGCTGTGGATCTCCGGATCGGCTTTCACCGTGGACGAAGCGGAGTCCAGCCCGGGGTCGTCACATGTGGTTGCCGCAAGCCTCCTTTATCGAATCCGCCGGGCGCCACTCACTCAAGCCGTGATCCTGGGAGAGTAGACTACAATGCTGGCTTTTCTGACTCAAAGACTGTAAGTATGTTTTTTTATATTTAAAGAAGTTTTATATTTTATATTTAAAGCGAGTTTTTTGGGCAGTGTAGAGTAGCGCTTGTTGTTTGTCATTTCTCTGATCACAAATGCAGACATGGTTTTATGTTTACGCGGCACGATGCAACGCGTAAAAAGACAGTATAAGTCATTATAATCCATAATTATGTCCCCACTCGATGCAATGAATGCCTCGTTATAATGGGTTTTCATGTATTTGAATCATCGCTCCAGCCTGACCGTGCAACATCACAATATGGTAAGAGGCGTAACATTTCTGCATTTCCGTCGAGGTATTCGGCCAATCACAACACACTGGATAGCTGGCCAATCACAGCACACCTCGCTTTTCAGACCGATAGACCGATGAAAAATCGATGCTTTTCAGAAAGGCGGGCATAGAGGAGAAACAATAATGTACAGTATGAGGGAAAATAATGTGTTTTTTGAACCTTCTAGCGCAATTACCATGTCCCAAATATAAAAGTCATTTCCATCCCTAAAATACATATTTTACAGTCACTGTTATGCACATTTATCATAAATACAGCTCAAATGCTTCCTACTAGTGTGGCCCAAAACATTTAGCAGTTTTATTACAGGTAGAATGCAAAATGTTTCAGTACAAGCATTTCAACCAAATGTCATTTATGCAATATTTCAAACCTTTAACCCACTGGGGAAAATCAACCCATGGCAACAGTTTAAAAGCAGCCCAATTTCGTGGAAAAAAA
>NW_015505458.1:366581-391716 GCF_001515645.1 Sinocyclocheilus grahami
CCGATCACAAATGCAGATATGGTTTTATGTTTACGCGGCGCAATATGCAACGCAACACGTAAAAAGAGAGTACAAGTCATTATAATCCGTAATTATGTCCCCACTGGATGCAACAAATGCCTTGTTTATAATGGGTTTTATTGGTTTTGTCTCGTCGCTCTGGCCGGACGGCATCACAGTATGGTGAGGGGCGTAACATTTCCGTCACACGCTTGAGGTATTCGGCCAATCACAACACACTGGATAGCTGGCCAATCACAGCACACCTCGCTTTTCAGACCGATGAGCTTTGTAAAAATCGATGCGCTTCAGAAAGGCGGGGCATAGAGGAGAAACAATAATGTACAGTATGTGGAAAATAATGTGTTTTTTGAACCTTAAACCGCATAAACACATTTCATTACACCAAATAATGTTATTTTTAGCAACATCATATGACCCCTTTAAGCAATAGAGTGATGACTATAATGTTATATAATAATATAATATAATATAATATAATACATTTTTTAATTATCCAGGGAATAACTTAAAATAAATTATCAAACGAAAAGAGAATTCTAGAGCCTACATTTGTTTTTCCTTTTGATTTTTCGTATCTTTCAGTGTCTCAATAAATTTCATTAGTTCAATTTTAAACAGTATGATGTTCAGTTTATTGTTTGCCAATTTTTGTTTGTGTATTTTATAAAATATGTATTTACAAGTTAAACAGGTTTTTAATTTTGTATGTTTAAACATTAGATGCAATATTAATTATATCACTTGAGAATAGTTGAATATAGCCATCGGAAATGGCATCAAATACTATTGCAAAGAATCTTATAATAATTATAGAAATTTGACTGTTACACTTAAATAATTGTCTCAACAGTACAATACCATTGTTGTACCAGTTTCTAACAAAGTAAAGATTTATTATTATATACTTGTATTGTTCCGAATAATAGATTTGTGTGGAGAGAAGTTATGTTTATTGTTTATAAGTGAGCATCCACATGAACCTGTTTATGAAAATAAGATAGCTTAATCAAAATTACATATAAAAAATCCAAACTTCCAAACGGTCCGGGATGATATATTATATTTTGTCTTTAAAGCACAAATAATTATGTATCCTTAATTCTTAAACATGCAGTGAGCAGTATTGAAATCAAGTGCATTTCGACCTCCTTTCTTCAACTGGAATGCATGGAATAGTCTTTTTTAAATAGTGATTTATTATCAACACTCTTGGTCTGTATTGGCTTGAATTATTGGCTTAAAGTGTGTGTTATCTGTGATATATAAATAAATCAATACACAGTTTATATTTTATTCATTGTTGTATTACACATTCATATAAAATATGTACAAACACAATGTATAAAATATTAAACATTTACAAATATTCCATTCAGCATATGAATATACTATATAAATGCTTTAAGCCATCTGGTCCTTCTGTTGGTCTCTTAGAGAAAATCTAGACATACATAAATTGACTATGTATCTATAAATTGAAAAGAATATGATACTCATCCCAGATTAAATTATATACTGAAATGCAATATGTACAATTTTAAATAGAGGAGGCAGTAAACAATAGCTTCAATGTTTCAGTTTTTAAAACAAAGTTTAAGTAAAATTGAAATGTTTATTTTTAAGTAAAATAAATAGAAGGGACTAACCACCTTTTGTGTGTGTGTGTGTGTATGTGTGTGGCTGTGAGTGTGTGAGTGTGTGTGTGTGTGTGTGTGTGTGTGTGTGTGTGTGTGTGTGTGTGTGTGTGTGTGTGTGTGGATGTGAGTGAGTGTGTGTGTGTGTGTGTGTGTGTGTGTGTGTGTGTGTGTGTGTGTGTTGCTTAATATAATCAATAATTGTCAAATTTTTCAAGAAACGTATACAAGGTACAAAATGATGTAATGTGCCGACATTTAATAATGTAAATGATTATTTACAGTTAGCCTGTCAAATACATATATAACTGGCATATATATAATATAGAATTATAGATATTTATTCTAGATATTTATAATATAAACAAGAAATAAATATCTAGAATTATTTAATTAATATTAATATAGAAAGCATTAAATGAAAGCACAACTAAACTATAACCAGTAGGTGGCATGAGACACCCATCAGCTCATATATACATATTATATCTGTTCTGTTCTATATAATAGATAATACATAATATATATTCTGTTCTATTCTAGTGATGTCTCAATATTGGTCTCACTCTCAGGTGAAACTGCTGTACATGTGTACAGTCTGTTGATTCAGTTAGTATAGCTGACAAACAGTCCTAATATCATAATTCTGTGGTGTATTATTAGCAATCATTAGTATTTCCATTCTGACTCTCACCATTCTAGAGCAGGACTTTTAGTTAACATGAGTTCATGCATTATGTGCCATGAACAACAATAGAATGTATGTATTAATATGGAATATACAAATGCACAAATATATGAATAGATTTTTTATTATATGCAAATATACATATATATGAAACAGTATCTAAAAAAAAAGTATACACGTTTTTACAACTACAATTACAACCTAAAGTCGTGGAAATCTGTGCAGTCATAAATGAAGCCACGCCCTAAAGATCACGAGCCAATCATGGCTTTGTCCGCAGAGCCGTATCTGGTCACGTGACTAGCAGCAGTATATATATATAGAGAGAGAGAAGGTCCGCGCTGGTATAAATGAACTCAAGACCTGATACAGAGTCTTTCTTATTGAAGTGACACTGCTGTTCTAAGGGAGTCCGGGCTACAAAGTAGCTTTGACAAATAACGAGCATGGCAGGTATGTGACAATCAATGCACTTTGTAAATTAAACAGAGCTGCTGATGTGTAGTGGTTGGACCATCTTACTGCAAATATATATATATGTGTGTGTGTGTGTATAGAGAGAGAGAGAGAGAGAGAGAGAGAGAGAGAGCAAGCAAAAAGGCTTTAAGGGATGTGGATGTTCACTGCATTGCTCATATTCATATTTCTGATAAATAAATAGCATTTCATTAAAACGAGAACAAAACTTTTCATCTGAGAGATATAAGATCATTTAAGCTGTGTTTAATGCACATTTAAGTGATATTTACGTTCTAAATGACTTTGTTTTAAGAACTGAATCATGGCTGAACTCGAACAATTGCAACAGACACCTCTTTTAAAATTGTATTGAAGAGGAATGTAAGGAGCACGTCGCGAGGTCAAAGATTCACTGAATCAGTTTTGAACCGATTCTTCAACACGTATTGTTCAAAAGAACCGATTCTTTTTAACCCATATTGAAAAGAGTAATACTTTTTGACATTATTATGAGAGGAAACGTGCATCATCGACTTCCATTAAGGCTTAAACATGTCTTGATTTTTCAGGAAATCCATTATGTTGTCATCTGTTGTTCCTTAGCATAATTATGTGAAATCAAATTCAGTAGATGGTATTATGTCAAGCTCATTTCTTTAGCAGAACAGGCATTTGTCACTTTGGCCACAAACGATAGCTATGCGAGAGGAGCTATGGTGCTTGGAAAGTCTCTTAGGAACCACGAGACTTCAAAAAAGCTGGTGGTGCTCATTGGGCCCCATGTGTCCGATCAGTCAAGGTACAACATGCTTCATTCAGCCAGTATCGTACTGCGAACTCTCTGACTTCTGTGGAAAACAAAATGAGCTGTTTGTGAATGTCTTTAGGGCAGTCCTTCATAAGATCTTCGATGAAGTCAGGCTAGTGGATGTGCTGGACAGTGGGGACACCGCACACTTGGCCATGATGAAGAGACCTGATCTGGGTGTCACTTTCACCAAGCTGCACTGCTGGGCTCTCACACACTATTCCAAATGTGTGTTTATGGATGCAGACACACTGGTGCGTTTGCATCATGATTTCGAACCAATTGGTGGTTAGCAGAGTTCAAGTTGTACCTTGTCAAAACATGCATGAGATATTTATAATGCGGTCTGTTATGTCAGTTGAATTACATTGTGCACCATTAACTCAATGTGTGAATGCACGCCTCTGCGTTACATTTAACTTGTGTAACCTGCGCTAAGCAGGGTAGGCATCTAAGCATGCCTTCAACTTAAAATGTTGTTGCTGTTTTTTTGAACTCGTAAGTCATTTATCTGATTAAGAATACAGTAAAAACAGTCATATTTATATATATATAGATGTATGTGTTTAATTTTTTTTATAGCTATTTGGACTTTTTGTACTCAATAAGCCCAGAAATATTTATGAAGAAAATGTTACAATTGCTCAATTTGAACTTATGTTGATGATTTTCATGAGGCTTTTCTGTTGGCTGTAGGTGTTATCAAACATCGATGAGCTGTTTGACCGAGAGGAGCTGTCTGCGGCTCCAGACCCCGGCTGGCCTGATTGTTTTAACTCTGGTGTGTTCGTGTTTCGCCCGTCCAACGAAACCTACGGCAAACTTCTGCAGTATTGCACGGAGCACGGCAGCTTTGACGGTATGTAAAATAGCACGATCATTTGCTTTTAGATGTGTCGGAGCTCTGAATTTCAGTTTTTAGCATATGGCTTTTAGGGCATTGACAGTTTTACTGTGTAGTTTGAAGCATTTTACAGGAATGTTCCAGCTCTGTAAGTGCTGTCAAGGCCATTCACACCAAGAACGATAACTATAGCAATGAGTATAATGAAAACTATATTAGAATCCACACCAATGAACAATAACGTTTTGTTTATTATGAGTGCACACTGTGGTTTTGTCGTCTACCACTTTAAAAGCTCAAGCTTTGGGTGGATTCCGATTGGCTGTCCATGTTTTCATTCTTCTGACAAAATCGCTCCAAAACTGATTCCAATGACATTGTTCCTCTATTGTTGTTACTGTTATAGCTGTGGTAAAATTTTGTAGTTTTAGTTATCATAATAGCTATTATTATCCTTGGTGTAAACAGGCCTTAAGTGATTTTTTTTTGCAAGCTGAGGGATGAGTTTACTTACTTGTATTAAATAGGAGAAATTCTGAAGAATGTTCCCGCTGCTCATTTTCAAACAACAAAAACAAAACAAAGAGATACTAGAAGCTATATAGTTTCAAAATGACAAAAAGGCACGGCAGAAGTAGTTAATGTGACGGATGCATTATATTCTGAATCTTTTGAAGCCATACAATAGTTTTGTCTCACTAAATCTTTTCATCTGTGCAAAAGTTTAGAGAAAAACTGTAAAAAAAAAAAAATGTAAAACTAAAAAATTTAACTAAATAAATTAAAATTAATAAATAAAATCAAATTAATTAATAAAAAAATCAGAAATAGATAAATAAACGATTTATAAAAATTGGATTACAATAAATGCATTCATTAAAATAAATAATAAAAACTAGATCAGAAAATATATAAGTAAATAATACAAATGTGATTAAAATAAAAAAATTGATTAAAACAAATACATCTAACAAAACGGTACGATAGTCATTATAAAGACTAAATTAAAAAAACGAAATAATTTCCAAATAATATTTTACACATATTTATAATATTTATTTTTATATGAATATAAAAAAAATTAAAAAATTTTTTTTAAATAAATGGCCTGTGGCATCTAATAAGTTGAAAAACTCCTGATATAGACCACTTTTTTTAAATGGTACTTTTTCTTTTTACATCATTTTAGAGCTTAGACTTCATTCACTAATCCCTATAGTGTATGGCACTTGAGTGCACTATATCAGAAAGGAGTGAACGAAATGAAGTGAACGAATTTGGACACTGATGTATACCATGCGTGTCAGAGAGCTGAAACAGTTAGGGCTAAAAGGGATCCAGCTACGGCCAGATTGTCCTACTGGGCATGTGCACGTCAATACTGTATCATTTTTGTCAAGCTGAACAACAATTAATTACTGTATTTGCATTATTGTAAGGTTAGGTTTAGGGTTGGGGTAGTTTAGACGTTAATAAAACCTAATAGGTAGCAAATTTAATTTATTGTTATTTTCCACAAACATCTTTATCACATATGTGTTTTAATATTACATGTACCTTTTTTTTGAAAATAATATTAATAAAAAATAACACTCACAATGGCTTCATATTGTAATTATACATACCTCTGCGCCAACTTTGTGGTTTCATCAATGGTATTAGGGCTAATTTGTTTTGTAATGCTTAATATGTTCATAATCATTAAAGGCACAATATGTAATTTTCGCAGCTAGAGGGCGCATATTCAAAATAAACAACGAGGCAAAGGCGTAGTTTGATGACGCCGTGACTGAGTGTGGAATCATGGGAGTTGTGGTCTTCATCCCCACAGCCGATGCAATCCGACGGGACTCGGGCAGAAATCATGTTCATGGATGAGCTAATGATTTATTAACGTAGTAGAATGAAGCAGGGTGAGGCTGAAAGCCGTCGAAGCGAAACGAGGGGCTGAACGAGCGCGACACACGACTCGAAAGCAGCGGAGCTTTTATAATGCCATCGTCGACCGCTTCCGCTGCTTCCGGTCGTGCGTATGTGGGGTAAAGCAGCGCTGTTTTATCATACTAGATCCATTCGAAAGTTCTGTAATTATGCTACTCTGTGCGGTCGTCACTGGTCTACTAAAACGCACAACATATTAAAGCGTCTTTGGTGTTTCCATGTTTTCTTGAAAAACACCCCGTGGAAATCGAGGGGTTATGACGTCATTGGCAGGCGACACAATGACACTATGGACACGGTCCGTGTCACTAGTTAAAATTGCTTATTTCTCTGGATTTAAACATTCTTCGAAACATTTGGGATTGTGTAAGTACACAAGTCAGCAAAATGTATAACGCTATTCTAGTGGTTTTTGGATATTTTAATTAAAAAATCTTACATTGTGCCTTTAAATACTATTAAAACACTGGCAACAAAAATAAACACATATTACACATATAACACATAATTTTTATGTATTTATTATTTTTAGCATCTTGAAACTCTCCCAAGCAGTGTTTTGTGCTCAGATAAGATGACAATGGTCGTAGTTAACAACAACGCCACGTCAGTAAATTAGTAAAACATTAAACTGAGTTTATGCAAAAATAATATACTTTAATATTAATAATGCATGAAACAAATGTTAAAGTAGAAATAATAAAGATGTAAACCGCATCTCTCATTTAAACTCTCTTCCAGCTCGTCAGTACTCTCCGCATTGCTTCATGGGCAATAGTGCTTCAGCGAGTGTACATCGGCTGTACACTCAAAATCAGAGAGGATTGTGGGTAAAAAGTAGTGAATGAATGTAGGGAAGGAACTTGTTCACTCAGAATTCGGCAGTGGTGTATAAAGTACCTGAAAGCCATACTCAAGTAAAAGTACAGATATCTTACCAGAAAATGACTTTGGTAGAAGTTGAAGTCACCGTTTAGAATATTACTTGAGTAAAAGTCTTAAAGTATGTGATATTTATTGTACTTAAAAACGAAAAGTTTTTTTTTTAAATCTTAAACGTACTTAAGTATTGAAAGTAAAAGTACAAGTAAATGGAAACGAAGCAAATAAATATATATATATATTAAAAAAAAAATCATACACCGCTTGAGTAGCAAGATTGTGTTCAGTTTGAACTCTTTCTTCCATTTTGTATTTTTGGGTAAGAATAAGAAGCACTTCATCTGGTACTTAGTGTCTTTCATTCCAACACAAGAAAACATTTCTGGAATCTGCATTTAGAAGTTTTTACACAGTTTAATGTATCTCAGAGGAGACATGGATGCATTTAACCTGCCGTTACAGATGCATAAATAGGCCTAATGTTTTGTTTTTAACATAAAACGTTGAAAACTGATATTTGAAATCATTTAAAACATGAATAAATAGTCGAAATGTGAAATTAAAACCGCCAGTAGGTGACAGCAAGTGACTGTTAATGAGTGAGTCATTGAGATTCAACCGATTCATTCAAACGATATTCAACTGATTCGTTCAGAAAGCTGATTCATTCAGAAAGCTGATTCATTCAATAAGTAAACACCGTCCATTGCTCAGAGACACAAAACAGTGCTGTGATCTTTGTTTGGAACTATTTTCGTAAAGGTCCTTGCACACGGAGTCCGAAACTTTTGTATGCGTTTTTCCGTTTTTTTTTTTTTTTTTTCGTATTCGTCATCCTTTCCTATCAAAATGCTTGCTACGGATGCGAAAATGCAGAAAATCGAACCTGGTCCGAATTTTTTTATGACGGACGAACGTTTCGGAGGCAGTGTGTAAACGTGATTGACACAATGTGAGGTCGTATTTATTTTTTCAACGTGCGAACATTTCGGATGAAAAATTCGGAGTCCGTGTGCCGAGACCTTTAGCGAAATTGAGCAAAAACAAGCAATATTATGTCTAAAATGTAAGTCACTTATTGCATTACTTGTATAAAATTATTATTAAATGTGTTCATGCAGATATCTGCAGAAAAACGGTACTCTTTGTGTGATATAGATTAAGTTAACTATATTAAATTATATAAATATAAAAAGCACACAGAAGCATTTTTGCCGTCTACAATTTAGAATGCCTGGAATTTTGCGTTTTAAATAGGGGATAGGGAGCGGTTTCGGACACAGCTCATGAGTCTTGTCTAGATAACATTTACTTCCCACATTTATATCTCTGGTGATCCGGGTGCTTATCAAGTATCTCATCTGGAATCGATAGCTAATGTTTCTGAATTGATGCATCTTCCTGCATCAGCCCTTATCATTCCACCTCTCCATTGCAGCTGAAACATCTCTGCATTTCCCCACACACCCAGCACTTTGACGTGTGCTCATCTTACACACACTGTCAGCGTAATTAAGTCTTCCCTTCCCTGTTTGCATCACAAAATTACCTCAAGCGAAAATGCGCAACAGAGCCTCTCGAGTATTGCCCAACACAGCTGGTTCATAAGCCCGGCGAGAGGAATTTGGCACGGGCGCCCTCAGCAAACAAAAGCCCTTTCACGGCAACCCTGTTTTTCCTTTTCTTTAGGAGCCAAGGGCCATTTTTCTACAGCCAACTCTTGGCGAATGTGCTCGTTATGCAACTTTTATGGGTTTTAGTAATTTGGTAAAATGGCTAACAGAAAAAGAGAGTGCATGTATCTTTTTCCCTATACTTTGTTTTTTCACTTGTTAGATGATAAAATGCTGATGAGTAATTGTTTGCATATGTCTGCGTTTGTGAGTGACTTGCAGATTTAGGATGTATTGGTGTATGGCCTTGTTTTCAGCTCCACGACACAGCGAGCCCATTCTTATGAGTCTGGCGGTGAGTTTGAGCGTGACGGTCGAGGAACCAATGAGATTGCTGCATTGCGAGGGTGGGCTCTGCTTACATTATGGAGACGGGCGCCTTTTCAAAAGCCTGTTTATTATGCTTTTGTTATTCCACAGAATCCAGTGGCTCTTTTGGACTGTCATAATTGCAGGTCGCATAAATGCTACACAATCTTGTCCGCCTGAGTTTTTGGTCTATTTTTGTCTTTGGCAGATTTGAAGTGAACGTTCTAATGGTGTGGTAATTTGCAATGATTGCTTTATTTTTAGCAGAGCTAGTTAGTTTGTGGTCATAACAGGGAAAGCTTTAACTCTTCTTGACTGTTGTCTTGTGGTATTCGCTGCTCAATGAAGCTTTGAACTTGGGAGAGAAGAACATGAGGAACTAGATACAATTTTTTGAGGACAAACTGACTGGTGCTTTTCTGTGCAAAACAAGCCACCATGATTCTGGGATGTTTTGACTGACTGGCATATGAGGTTGCAAGGGTGTTCTGTGTGGGTGCTATGGTAATGGCGCTTTTCCACTGCATGGTACGGCTTGGTACGGTTCACTTTTGGGGGGTTTTCCACTGGGGGCAGTACCTGGTACTTTTTTTTTATACCACCTCGGTTGAGGTTCCAAGTGAACCGTACCGTTACCAAAACGTGACGTGTAAATTCTGCTGATCACGGATTGGCCGGAGAGAATCGTCACTACCTGCGTCACTGAACTTGTGACACAAACACAAAAGAACCGCTAGATTTAAATCAGCACAGCCAGCGAAGGATCGAACGCAACTGTTTTGAACGAGCAAAACCTTTTTTTAACAACCAAAAAGTGGCTGTTTCGTTGTCTGTTGAGGAAGTACAGACGTTCCTCTCGTTGATAGCAGAGGAGCGGATCCAGAAAGCTTGATGGGGCGACGCGGAATGAAAAAGTTTTTCAGGAGTCGCGGCAATAGAGGCAGCGCACCTATAACGACATGTGAATAATCCCGCCCACTCTAAAGCGGTACTGAACTGCAGTGGAAACGCAAACCGAGCCGTGCCGTGCCGTGCTGTGCCGTGCCGAGCCGAGCCGTGCCGAGCCGAGTCGTACCACGCAGTGGAGAAATGCCATTAGTGAGTTGGTGCATGGTTGCTAGGGTGTTCTGGGTGGTTGCTATGGCATTGTTAGGGTGGTTGATAGTGTGTTTGGAATGGTTGCAAGTTGGTTGCTAGGGTGTTTTAAATGCTGTAGTTGTAAGGGTGTTGCTAGGCAATTGCTAGGGGGTCCTAGATGATTGTATGTGGTTGAATCAGCACAGCCAGCGAAGGATCGAACGCAACTGTTTTGAACGAGCAAAACCTTTTTTTAACAACCAAAAAGTGGCTGTTTCGTTGTCTGTTGAGGAAGTACAGACGTTCCTCTCGTTGATAGCAGAGGAGCGGATCCAGAAAGCTTGATGGGGCGACGCGGAATGAAAAAGTTTTTCAGGAGTCGCGGCAATAGAGGCGGCGCAACTATAACGACATGTGAATAATCCCGCCCACTCTAAAGCGGTACTGAACTGCAGTGGAAACGCAAACCGAGCCGTGCCGTGCTGTGCCGTGCCGAGCCGAGCCGAGTCGTACCACGCAGTGGAGAAATGCCATTAGTGAGTTGGTGCATGGTTGCTAGGGTGTTCTGGGTGGTTGCTATGGCATTGTTAGGGTGGTTGATAGTGTGTTTGGAATGGTTGCAAGTTGGTTGCTAGGGTGTTTTAAATGCTGTAGTTGTAAGGGTGTTGCTAGGCAATTGCTAGGGGGTCCTAGATGATTGTATGTGGTTGCTAGGGTGTTCTGGATGGTTGTAAGTTGGTTGTTATTAGAGTGTTTTAGATACTGTACTTGTAAGGGTGTTGCTAGGTGATTGCTAGGGTATTGTGGATGGTTGTAAGGGCAATGCTAGGTGGTTTCTAGGGTGTTGCTAGGGTGTTCTGGTTGCTTACAAGATCATTTTTAAGTGATTGTAAGAATGTGTAGGATGGTCTAGGTGGTCGAAAGGGCATTGCAAGGGTGTTTCTAGGTGATTCCTTGAGTGTTCTAGATGGTTGTAATGACATTGTTAGGTGGCTACTAGGATGTTTTAGGCAGTTGCTAGGATGTTCTGAATGGTTATAAGGTGGTTGCTAGGGTGTGCTAGAGATGTTTGTAAGTGTGTTGCTAGGGCATTCTGTGTGCTTGCTATGACATTGCTATGTGGTTGCTAGGGTGTTATGGATGGTTGAAAGGTGGTTGATAGGGTATTCTAGATAGTTGTAAGGGCATTGCTAGGTGGTTTCTAAGGCATTTTTAGGTGATTACTAGGATGTTCTGGGTAAGTTGTTAGGTGGTTGCTGAGGTGTTCTAGTTTGTCTAAGGGTGTTGCTAGGTGCTTGCTAGGGCATTGCTAGTTGATTGCTAGGTAAGATGGTTGTTAGGGTGTTCTAGATAGTAAAAAGGGTTACTAGGTGATTTCTAGGGTGTTCTGGATGATTGTAAAGCAGTTGCTGTTGTAGATAGTTGTAAGGCTGTTGCTCATTTCTTGCTATTGCATTGCTAGGTGTTTGTTAGGGTGTCCTGGAGGGTTATAAGATCATTTCTATGTGGTTGCTCGGCTGTTCTGTATGGTTGTAACTTGTAAGGGCATTGCATGTTGTTGCTAGGGTGTTCTACTGTAGATGGTATAAGCGTGTTCTAGGTGGTTGCTAGGGTGTTCTGTATGGTTGTTTGGTGGTTGCTAGGGTGTGCTAGGTGATTTATATATTATTTGTAATGTTAAGTCATGCTTAAATTTTTAAAATTTCAAAATGACACTATGAAGGCTCAGTTTTTTGGGGGGTTAGGTGAGTGGTGGGGCTAAACTAAAGAAATTCAAAGAACATTGAGTATGTTTAGTAATAATCGCCGTGACAAGCAGTTTCAAGAGTGTTTTGCATCAGACTAATAAACTAGCCAAATCACTTCCAGTTTTGTTGAGCGTTCAGACAACTGCCATCCAAAGACAAAGCATCAGTGTGTTCTCTCGTACCTGCAGAGTGGTTGAATCTTTGAAACGGTGAATCAAACAAGCATCTTTCCATTTCCTTGTTTATTACAATCCTGATGACCTGAGGCTATCATGTGGCCTTGTTCTCATCCTCTGCCAATGTAAACCAGCCAAAGACTATGCACATTCCTGCACCGTTCAGATCATCCTCTCAATATGAACCCTCCAAGACCACAGTAATGTTTGTATAGCCACTTGCACAAGGAAAGCCCAGGGGAGGATTCTGTACCATGTTTCTGGGCTCCTGGAGGCACGGCCAAATTAAATGGCGCTAGATTGGCTTAGCTGGTAAACCAGCATGCTTTGCAAACACATTCATTTATTATTGCTCCAGCGTGTTCGTTAATCTGCTGTAGGAACGTAGCATTATTAGGTGAGTTTGAAAATCTTCTTTGGCTAGCAGTGCAGATGCTGTATATGGTTTGTACTGACTATATTCATTTCCTTATAGCGTGCACATGGCCTGTCCTGGGGCAAATATTCATGTGTTTTAGTGCAGAGGATGGCACTGGACTATAAGCGTAGCCCACATGGTAACAGGCAGATATTGAACAAATAAATTGACTAGATAAAAACAGCCTTTTAATTTGGCATGATATGAAAATTCATCACACCTATTTTCCAAATTCATGTTATGGATCTTATTGTGAAAAAAATTGATCCATGCATATAATACTTTTTTTTTTTTTTTAATCAAAATATCATAACTCGATTTTTTAACAGACTTGGTGACCTACAGTATGCTGGACTTCTCCAATCATTTAGTCCTCTTAAATACCGCCTCTTTATTCTACATTCAGCCTCAAGCTCGCATTCAGATCTGCTTCCATCCAATCAACAACTGATAGATAGAACAAAGTCCTGCCCTTTGGTTTTTACCACCCTACATCCATTTCTGCATGGCATCACTTCGGTTTCATTGTGATTTTAGAAAAAAGGCCTACTCTGCCCTCCACGGGCAAAATCCAGAAACTACACTAAAACTGTTTGCATTGTTTTTTGTTAGGGTGTCCTGGAGGGTTATAAGATCATTTCTATGTGGTTGCTCGGCTGTTCTGTATGGTTGTAACTTGTAAGGGCATTGCATGTTGTTGCTAGGGTGTTCTACTGTAGATGGTATAAGCGTGTTCTAGGTGGTTGCTAGGGTGTTCTGTATGGTTGTTTGGTGGTTGCTAGGGTGTGCTAGGTGATTTATATATTATTTGTAATGTTAAGTCATGCTTAAATTTTTAAAATTTCAAAATGACACTATGAAGGCTCAGTTTTTTGGGGGGTTAGGTGAGTGGTGGGGCTAAACTAAAGAAATTCAAAGAACATTGAGTATGTTTAGTAATAATCGCCGTGACAAGCAGTTTCAAGAGTGTTTTGCATCAGACTAATAAACTAGCCAAATCACTTCCAGTTTTGTTGAGCGTTCAGACAACTGCCATCCAAAGACAAAGCATCAGTGTGTTCTCTCGTACCTGCAGAGTGGTTGAATCTTTGAAACGGTGAATCAAACAAGCATCTTTCCATTTCCTTGTTTATTACAATCCTGATGACCTGAGGCTATCATGTGGCCTTGTTCTCATCCTCTGCCAATGTAAACCAGCCAAAGACTATGCACATTCCTGCACCGTTCAGATCATCCTCTCAATATGAACCCTCCAAGACCACAGTAATGTTTGTATAGCCACTTGCACAAGGAAAGCCCAGGGGAGGATTCTGTACCATGTTTCTGGGCTCCTGGAGGCACGGCCAAATTAAATGGCGCTAGATTGGCTTAGCTGGTAAACCAGCATGCTTTGCAAACACATTCATTTATTATTGCTCCAGCGTGTTCGTTAATCTGCTGTAGGAACGTAGCATTATTAGGTGAGTTTGAAAATCTTCTTTGGCTAGCAGTGCAGATGCTGTATATGGTTTGTACTGACTATATTCATTTCCTTATAGCGTGCACATGGCCTGTCCTGGGGCAAATATTCATGTGTTTTAGCGCAGAGGATGGCACTGGACTATAAGCGTAGCCCACATGGTAACAGGCAGATATTGAACAAATAAATTGACTAGATAAAAACAGCCTTTTAATTTGGCATGATATGAAAATTCATCACACCTATTTTCCAAATTCATGTTATGGATCTTATTGTGAAGAAAATTGATCCATGCATATAATACTTTTTTTTTTTTATCAAAATATCATAACTCGATCTTTTAACAGACTTGGTGACCTACAGTATGCTGGACTTCTCCAATCATTTAGTCCTCTTAAATACCGCCTCTTTATTCTACATTCAGCCTCAAGCTCGCATTCAGATCTGCTTCCATCCAATCAACAACTGATAGATAGAACAAAGTCCTGCCCTTTGGTTTTTACCACCCTACATCCATTTCTGCATGGCATCACTTCGGTTTCATTGTGATTTTAGAAAAAAGGCCTACTCTGCCCTCCACGGGCAAAATCCAGAAACTACACTAAAACTGTTTGCATTGTTTTTCATTTTTATTATTTTAAATCCATTTTTTTAAATCTTTGTTTTAATCATTTTTAAACTCTGTTTTCCCTGAATCTGAGCATAGCAAAAGATGCATAAATACTTTAACAGATTTAATGCTAATTGTTTGTTAATTTGAATTAATGCATTAACTAACCTTAAGTAATGAGACCTTATTGTAAAGTGTTACATTCAAAAGACGGAAGACAAAATTTGTCAACAAAAGTTGACAACATATAATGAAAGTGGATGGGGAACAGAAGCTGTTAAGCTCTAAAATGAACAAAAACACTATAAAAGTATCATAAAAATGTTCTATATAATTTTATGTTATACTGTCAAGTTATCCAAAGCCATACAATGCAATAGCGTGAGTAACATACTAATATTTAAGTCAGATTTTTGCCGTAAATCTTTCATGACAGCCATGTCACTATTCACTTTCATTGTATGGAAAAGAAGAACAGCCATTGTAAATAACTCCTGTTGGGCTCCACATAAGAAAAAAAAAGAAAATCATGTAAGTTTCAGAAGACATGAGCATGAGTATATAATAGCCAAATTTTCATTTTATGTTGACCAGCTGTCTGCATGTCTACAGACGTGCTATTAATATTTCCCGTGTCCTCCTACACTCCTGGATTCTGTGTCCACCACGGCACTGCACAGCAGACACATAGATGATCTCAATTCAGGCTAAACAGATTTTTCAGCATTTGTTTTTAATAGTGCAGCTATTTCAGTGTCTGCGTGTGTTTAGTGCAGTATGCATCATGCTGTGAGATGTATATCTCTGTGTCATGTGACTCTGTGGAGTGTGTCGTGTCTTCAGTGACCTTTGAACAAGCATGCAGGAACTAGGCTCTTTTTTCAACTAGTAAGCACCTTGACACATTCCTTATACTCTGTACTACTCAAAAACAGCATGCTCTTCACACTTTTGAATTTCCCTGGGATGTAAAATGGCCATCCTACACGGCTGAGTACTACAGGTGTTTGCTAAATAGGTTTCAGGTAGGGTTTCCCCATCATTTAGGGCAGAGTGTATATATGACGTCATATGATCCATGCAATATTGTTTGGAGCTGTATCTGGACACACTAATTTTCACTCACTGTCCTGATTTAGTGAACTGTGACATTCACTATGTTGTCAGCAGTTTTGGACAATGTTTGTCTCTGTCTGAACAAATGTATCAGATTTCATCACATACAAAACAGTCAAAACCATAGATATGTATATGTAGATTTCTCATTAGCGACTGTTTCTATGGGCCGCTATACGTAAGCTGTCCTCCATATAAGGGTCAACTTGACGTGTTTTAACATAGCATCCGATGGTCTGCGAACCCTCGAGTACAGTGGCAACAACGTGTTGTTGTGTTGACCTAACTAACACCATACAACAAGATGAGCGCGTTAGCTAACACAACATTAAAAGTTACCAGTGTTTGAAAATGTGTAATATTGAGTTAATACGTTTAAAAACACAAACCAACACATTCCCACATGTGAAAGGTTATCCCGTTTCTTCTGGAATTTAAACCCAGATGGTTTTTACAGGCATCGGCTGTGCTGGATTGTGGCA
The DNA here is from genome assembly GCF_001515645.1 of Sinocyclocheilus grahami. NCBI lineage: Eukaryota > Metazoa > Chordata > Actinopteri > Cypriniformes > Cyprinidae > Sinocyclocheilus > Sinocyclocheilus grahami. Next base: position 382,930 of record NW_015505458.1, read on the forward strand.
TCTTCGATTATTCATTGATTATGGTGAATGGCATTAAAGGGTTAGTTCACCCAAAAATGAAAATTAGCCCATAAATTATTCACCCTCAAGGCAGCCTAGGTGTATATGACTTTCTTCTTTCAGACGAATCCAGTTGGGAGTTATTTAAAAAATTGTCTTTGAGCTTTCAAGCTGTTTAATTGCAGTCAGTGGGTGTTGCAGTGCATCAGTCCAAAAGAAGTGAAATAAAAAGCGCCCATCCATAAAACGGCTCCGGGGGGTGAACAAAGTCCTCCTGTAGCGAATCGATGCGTTTTTGTAAGAAAAATATCCATATTCAAAACGTAATAATCACTTGAATGTAGCTTGCGCCATCAGTTGTACACGGAAGCAGCTCCGGGCGGATAACGTATGAGTTCAGCGTTGCGCATGCGCCAGTGAGTCTCGTGAAAACCAACGTTTGTTAACAGGAGCAAAGGAAGCAAAGTTTCCTTACTTCAGCAAAGGAAAACCAGTCTCCTCTTGGCTTATATCGAAATCCTCCGACAGTCTTCTTTACAAATCCTCGTTTTGTACTTCTAATAAGTGACCGTTGTTTTGTTTTGATTAGGGATGCACCGATATGAAAATTTTGGCCGATACCGATAACCGATTATTCCGCTTGTGTCACTTCTGAGCGGCGCATGCGCAGCACTGACCTCATACGTCATCCGCTCGGAACTGCTTCCAGTGTACAACAGTGAGTGCAAGCTAGATTAATTTGATTATTACGTTTTAAATATGGTTATTTTTCTTACAAAAACGCATTGATTCGCTACAAGAGGACTTTGTTCACCCCCCCGGAACTGTGTGGGACACTTTTTATTAAGGATGGGCGCTTTTTATTTAACTTCTTTTGGACTGATGCATGCAACACCCGCTGAGTAGCATGAAACGGCTTGAAAGATCAAAGTCAATTTTTTTATATAACTCCGACTGGATTCGTCTGAAAGAAGAAAGTCATATACAGCTAGGATGCCTTGAGGGCGAGTAATTTATGGGCTAATTTTCATTTTTGGGTGAACTAACCCTTTAAGTTGACCATTAAAGATGAAGTGTCTACGTGTCTACCTGCTTGGCGCAGTCGAATGGGTCATCTGTCTATACATATCTATGGTCAAAACACCTTATTAACTACCTAGCAACCACCCAGATCACTCTAGCAACCGCTTGGACAGCAAGGAGAACTCCTTAGCAATCTCATAGCAACACCCAACCAACCAAAACATTAAAATGAGAATTCAAAATGTAACTTTAATACTTGATTTTGTTGGCTTGTGTGTGTGTGTGTGTGTGTGTTAAAAAGCTATGTTTAAGGTGATTCCTTAAAAGTGTATACTCTGTGCCTCTATCAACAGATTAATCAAATGTTTTTTTAAAGTATTCGTTTATTCGTTTTTTTATTTTCATAAATTATCTTATTTTGGTAATTATTTATTCATTTGTATTTATTTTATCTTATTGATTGATTTAATTTAGTCTATTTATTTGTTTGTTTAATCCGTTATGTATTTTTTATTTATTCGTTTAATTGTTTATTTAAAAAAAAAAAAAGTTTTTGTATTTATTCATTTTTAATTATTTATTCATTAAATTGCGTGCTTATTTAATTATTTGTTTAACCATTTATTATTTTTAATTATTTTATTTATTCATTGTTTATTTATTGCAATTACACTTTATGACACTGGTGTTGCAGAAATTACACACTTCAACTTTAGTAACTTAAATGAAGGACTTTTAAATAAAATTATTTGAAATGATTTTATGTGTTCTAAATAAATGACTGATAAATGAAAGCGAGCTACAGTAATTCCATTGGAAGTGACATATTTATGAATCATTTGTTCAACAGGAGGAGACCAAGGAGTTCTGAATGGCTTCTTCAGCGACTGGGCAACAGCCGACATCAACAAACACCTTCCTTTCATCTATAACATGAGCAGCATAGCCATCTACACGTACCTTCCTGCGTTTAAACAGTAAGTGTGACACCTTGACTTCAGCAGCGGCTCTCTGTCACTGATGCTGGCATGTGCTGGCCTTATGATGGGACGGTAACAGGATACACACACGGGTCACATGAAGGCAGCTTATGCCGTAACATCGGGTTACAGGAGCTGAGGAAGAAGAGTGTGAGACGGGCTGAGAGTGTGAGGGTCACAAATTGCATGGTATTCTCACTTCACGCTTACACCATATTTAAATCCATTGTGTAGATTTTAACTCACAGAAAATGTCAGAGCAGATTCCAATCAGGAATTTTAACCTGTAAAAGTATTACTTGACCTATTTTCACCCCAGCATTGAAATGCATTAATATACGTTATGGACACCTGCTATCTTTCAGGAATACATGCTGAAAATGTGTTTCTGTCCACAGATATGGTGCAAATGCAAAGGTTGTGCACTTCCTGGGCCAGATGAAGCCGTGGAGCTACGTGTATAACACCACACAGAGGAGAGTGAGAGGAGACGTGCAGGCCTCGTCTCAGCCCGGCCTCCTGCAGCAGTGGTGGGCTCTGTACAGCGCTGAGGTGCTGCCCATGCTGATCCGAGAGTATGGAGACCAGCCCTTCAACTCCGGCTGTGAGGTCAGGCCTAAACATACAGAACAAGAAAATAACCCTTTCTTTGAGTTTACATGGCCATGTCCTGACTGTCATACTTGCACTTTTTTGTTGTTAACTGTAATAAGATACATTATTCACACTGCTATTTTATATATTTATTATAAACGTACATGATTTTTCATGATGTTTAGAAATCACACTTTTAAATGTAGTCTCTCTCATACTGTATATCCAGGGTTTTTTTTTTCATAACTGTGAGAATGTTGTTCAAAGAAGGATATTTTGTTAGGGATTTACTGAAAATAAATAGATATTTATTATTAACCCTTAAATGCATACCTCGAGTCTTTAGCGACCCGGGACATCATTCTCTACCCTCTCCCTCCTTCATTTTTTAAAGTTAGACATCAACTTTCTTAGTATTCCTCAATCTATTAATTATAAACAATATAACAAGAAAAAAATAGTAAAATATAAAAGAATGCCAGTTTTCTGATTATTTTTTAGTAAAAAGTGTATAGGGTCGCTAGAGACCCCAGGTATGTAAATGTGTATGTATTTTTCCTGCGCAACTACATTTACATATCTGATAACTCAATATGTGCAATGCATCTTTTTTCCTCAAGGTGGCACTCTTTGATACACAATGATGACGTGACGTATGATTCATAATTACCGCAGGCATAAAACAAACGAATATCATCAGCAAAAATTGAACTGCTTTGAATGGCTTTACTGCAGAGCAATTACTGTACGCAATGAAATATAAATGTCACTGTCATTTGATGCTGGATGGAATATGAGGCAGATGCTGAATGTAGTGTGGAAGTGCGCTCTGACGATGACAGCGACGGTAAAATCATCTGCTCAAATTGAACGCTTTTAAGTTTCAAAAGGCAACAAAATATGCTTTATTTTATTCTTCTGTAATTGTTCTTAAAATATCAAGAGTTTTTTGCTATTGCAGCAGTTAGAGATCCATCCGTGCTGTATATATAGTTCCGGGTCGCTAAAGACCTGAATATGTAATAATGATTGGCGAAACATTCATGCATTTAAGGGTTAATTTACATGATTTTCCATGTTTTGAAAACACTTCAAAAATCAAGACTTTTTCCCCAAAATACCATATTGTTTGGGATTTACTGGGGGGGTCCTAATTAAAAACAAAAATTACTCGCAATTTCTACCAAATCATTTGTTTTTCTTGAGATTGTCATAACTAGAAAATTTAAATTCATTTTAATTATGTGTTTTATTCATTTTATATGAAATCACAGACATCACATTTTTAAATCCAGGTTTCTTCAAAGCAAAAAAAAACAAAACAACTACAACAAAAAAAAAACTTACAAATTTAACTCAATAAAAGCTTGGCTAGAAACTAGAAAAATTTAAATTCATGTTAAATATCAGATAGATAGATCACACACACATATATATATATATACTGTGTGTGTATGTGTATATATATATATATATACACACACACACACACACAAAAGTACTCAACCTCAAATATACATGTTTTTCATGTTATATGTGTTATTCGTGTTTGTTTTCCTTTTGCGGGAATATGGTTTTTCAAAGGATTATAATAATTAAAAGAAGTAGTTGTTCTGGCTTATTTTAAGGCTCATTTGACCATATTATAAATAAGTCATCTTCAGGCCGGTAGAGAACCACTGCTTTAGAGTCTGGTTTTTCAAAACCACTGCAGTATGTCTTTCTGCGCTTTTGATTTTGAGATCGTGAATATGAGGCAGATGCTGAATGTAGTGTGGAAGTGCGCTCTGACGATGACAGCGACGGTAAAATCATCTGCTCAAATGTAACCCTTTTAAGTTTCAAAAGGCAACAAAATATGCTTTTTTATTCTTCTGTAATTGTTCTTAAAATATCAAGAGTTTTTTGCTATTGCAGCAGTTAGAGATCCATCCGTGCTGTATATATAGTTCCGGGTCGCTAAAGACCTGAATATGTAATAATGATTGGCGAAACATTCATGCATTTAAGGGTTAATTTACATGATTTTCCATGTTTTGAAAACACTTCAAAAATCAAGACTTTTTCCCCAAAATACCATATTGTTTGGGATTTACTGGGGGGGTCCTAATTAAAAACAAAAATTACTCGCAATTTCTACCAAATCATTTGTTTTTCTTGAGATTGTCATAACTAGAAAATTTAAATTCATTTTAATTATGTGTTTTATTCATTTTATATGAAATCACAGACATCACATTTTTAAATCCAGGTTTCTTCAAAGCAAAAAAAAAAAAAGGTCCTAATTAAAAACAAAAATTACTCGCAATTTCTACCAAATCATTTGTTTTTCTTGAGATTGTGATAACTAGAAAATTTAAATTCATTTTAATTATGTGTTTTATTCATTTTATATGAAATCACAGACATCACATTTTTAAATCCAGGTTTCTTCAAAGCAAAAAAAAACAAAACAACTACAACAAAAAAAAAACTTACAAATTTAACTCAATAAAAGCTTGGCTAGAAACTAGAAAAATTTAAATTCATGTTAAATATCAGATAGATAGATCACACACACATATATATATATATACTGTGTGTGTATGTGTATATATATATATATACACACACACACACACACAAAAGTACTCAACCTCAAATATACATGTTTTTCATGTTATATGTGTTATTCGTGTTTGTTTTCCTTTTGCGGGAATATGGTTTTTCAAAGGATTATAATAATTAAAAGAAGTAGTTGTTCTGGCTTATTTTAAGGCTCATTTGACCATATTATAAATAAGTCATCTTCAGGCCGGTAGAGAACCACTGCTTTAGAGTCTGGTTTTTCAAAACCACTGCAGTATGTCTTTCTGCGCTTTTGATTGCAGTCATTCTTTAAAACTTACAAAACTGAAAGATTACCCATTTTGAATGGCATTCATTAATTTCATGTTTGTAATAACTTGGATTGTTCTCTTGCTCACAGGAGGAAGCTGAGGAGAGCGAGGAGCGTGTTCAGCCGCTCGTGTCCTCAGCGGAGCGCAAGCAGCGGTGGGAGCAGGGCCAGGCCGACTACATGGGAATAGACTCTTTTGACAACATTCAGAAAAAGCTTGATGTTTTCCTGAAATAAAAAGTCAAAATGTCAAAAACACATACACATTTGAGAGGGTATTCAGCTATGCAAGACTCATCACACTCTTGATCTTCCCCATTTTAATAGCATTTACCAGAACTTTACCTTTGAACCTCATGCAAAATGTGAATTCTGAAGGGCATGGCAACTTCAGGAATTTATAAAGGGAGTTTGGGGCCAGGTCTCTCGGTCACATGCTCAGAGTTTCCATGTTTTAAAGATTTTTTGGACTTATACTGACACCTAGTGGTCTGGAGTTTTCAGTCACCAATGCCAAATGTACAAATTCTCAATTTACAATGATAAATATATAGATTTTACATACAAAAGTCCAGTAATGTGGTTCCTGAGAAACCCAGCTACTACTGCTGGTATTGAGGTGACATGTTCAATGTACACAAAACAGCTTTTATAAGTCTACTGGTGTAACTGGAGTGAGTTTTATCTCATGTGTACATGACATGTCATTTTCATTTCATTAGGGGCGACTGCTTTTTTACTGAGGAAAAAAAAAACTTAGTGTACCTTTAACTAGAGCACATCATGTTGCCAGTTCCTCCTTTAAATAAACGATTCTTACTTTTTCATGAAGAAAATACAATTCAGAATATGTGGTTATATTTTTAATTCTCTTTTGGAAGACAAAAGCTTCTCTTTTTCTTCACCTGTTAAATGCAGAGCACAGATTCCCATACTTCACCTCACGTCGTTGACTCCATGCCTTACTGTTTCACTTATTAAAGGCTTAATGCTCTCTTCAGTGTCAAATTTGGTTGATCTAATGTTTCATCACAACATGTTCACATGTTGTTCTCTGGTTTACAGCGGTCTTCTCTGCGTGCAATCTATTGTCACATGTCTTCCCTTTTTATATATGTGTCTCTTTTGCTTTTGCATCTCTGTTTTATGTGATTCATTACAGGCCTCTCTCCCCTCTGGCTACAAAATAAAACTTTCAAAATGATTATATTTGAGATTTTATCTTTTTTTATTGTTGTATTAATGTAAGTTTGAGAGCCAGGCGAATTGACTGTGATAATACATCAAATAATATTTCACTTAAGCTGTCAGGAACATCTTCCACCAAAGCCAGGTTTACAGTCTTAATTAAAAAGCACGAGTGTCATTTGAGGAATAGAGATATTTAGGCAATATTTGTTGAAAGATTAAATACAACAATAACATTCGGTAACACTTTATAATAACTTTCATTAATAAATCATTACCAAACATTATATAATGCTTAATGGATCATTAGTTAATATACATTCAAAGAGTTAGAAACGTGAGATAATGTGCTTGTTAATGTTAACTAATAAACGTATTAAACTTTAGATATGCTTAACAAATCATTATTTCATGTAAGTTCAAATGCTTACGAACGTCATTAAACTTTCAATTCTATATGATCAAGCACTTATTGAGAATCTACAAATGATTTTCACAGATGTTATAAAATGATTGAAAGCTTGTGTTAATGCACAACACTTTTACTGCTACTGAGGTGTGATACGGGTCAGGTTTGGTTAAAGGGTCAACGGTGTACAGGGGTCAGTTTAATTACTATAAGGGGACACGGTTCAATCTGTTTATATTGTTTTGATGAACAAGTATTTTCTTTAAAAAATTATTTTGTTTTCCCCTGTTTATTTATGATTCAAGGAATATCATGTTTAATAATATACTGTAATATACTGAAGAGTAGTATAATAATGTAAGTGTTGAGGCAATAAAAACTTTTTTTTGCACCAAAATTACAATCTGTTATGTCTTTAGCAAGCATTTAGCAAAACTTAATAAAAACATAAATTCATAGGCTATAAATACCCTGAAACGTAATATATAATTTATAAAATGACTTTTACAAATTTTCAATAAAGTTGTATTGCCATTAAGCCAAATATAAAGGTTTCCAGTGGGAATTTTCATAAGGAACCAATTGTAAGTTATAAATATTACTATTAATTATTTTAAATTATGATCAAAAGAGTAAAATTACATTTCAAATTACCCATTACAAATATGCTAACCAATGAGAATGGTCTACTTTTTTAAGCTAGCATAATGAATATTATTGAATTAGTTGATTTTAATAAATGCGTGCATAACCTGTTGATTGTTTTGTATTTATTGACTGATTGGTTCATGAAAGATTGCAGCGTGAATTCATTATGCTGGACATAATGATTTGAATAATTACCATCAAACCCGAGGTACAAGGGTTCAAGATGAAACCTTGAAATATGCTGTGCATGTGTGGTATAAATGGTGCATTATGCAATACAATAATTTATGTTTATATATATATATATATAAATATATATTAATTAGAGATCAACCGAGATCAACCAATATATCGATTTCCCGATATTTAAGCATTTTACAATAATCGGATATCGGTTTTGTAATATCGGATTCACCGATAAACGCCGCCATCTTGTGGGTGTTTTGAGAATTGCGCGCAGGATCAGATGAAACCTTGAAATATGCTGTGCATGTGTGGTATAAATGGTGCATTATGCAATACAATAATTTATGTTTATATATATATATATATATATATATAAATATATATTAATTAGAGATCAACCGAGATCAACCAATATATCGATTTCCCGATATTTAAGCATTTTACAATAATCGGATATCGGTTTTGTAATATCGGATTCACCGATAAACGCCGTCATCTTGTGGATGTTTTGAGAATTGAGCGCAGGATGGCTATTGGACACCGGCGTCGAGACGACAACAACTGCATGCACAGGTACTTCATTTGCTGTAGTTAGTAAACTTTATTTAACATAACAGCCATTAATGCACAAATTAGATGTATTACATAAATGCCTGATATGCAGTTTATGCAGCTTGGCTCGAAGAAATAGAGATGAACGTAAAATAATCCGTCAAGTCGTGTCCCAATAAAGACATAACTTTGCATGAATTAAATAATACAGCCATGAATGAGCGCATGTTGGAAATAAAAGCGCTGAATTTAATTCTCTCTCTGTTGTATATTTGCTCATCATTAGTCTCGTGAAGCCGCTTTCATATTGCTGTTCACTCACCGGGTTG